>NW_025944001.1:0-112715 GCF_000764305.2 Hyalella azteca | reverse complement strand
GAGCCGCGAGATTTCATACCTACTGAAATTATATGATATTAGAGCCGCGATATTTAAGACAAAAATAGGACTTTTCCAGACTAGAGGCTGATCATGCTCATACCATACGCTACAGACTACATATGATAAGTTATTGCCTTGGGATTTTATGGCCAGTGCCAGTCTTGACACGTTAGCAGTCTAATTGCTTGCAGCTCCAGCTGGTCTGCTTGGAATTGGAAAATGGGATTATGGGGGCAGATGCCAGTATGCCACCCATGAATTTGACAAAATTGTCAGTGCATCTGTTCAATTTCTCCAGTTCCTGTATATTTTTTATAATTTCTTCAATGGAAAATGAGAAAAACTATTTTTGGCTGCACTTTCCATAAATTACCTGTTTTTCCCATAATTTTAGGAATCTTCTGCTCAATTAAACAGTTTAAACTGAGATAGGCCTTATTCTAAATTGGCTGCTCTGCAGTCTGCACTCTGCTCTCTGCAGGATTAAAGTTTAGGAATGGAATGGTGGTTCTCTGTTCTGGTAAATAGATTATTTACTGGAAGAGGCAGAAGTGACCTGTGAGGCTGTGTGTGTGTGGAATTCTGGATAGGTAGTATGTTCTCACTCACATTTATATAAGAAAATGGATTGAAAAGCCTATTACATTACACCTTCCAGTTCCATATTCCAGTCCACCACAATGACAATTGATACACTTGAGCTAGGCCATAGTGGCAAAGCAGTGAGTTAGGGTAAACGCGGTATGTTCTGTCATCGTGGGTAATTCCGTCACCTCTCTAGTTTTTCCTTTATATTAAGCTTTGTTTTAGTTCCATGCGTTTGTTGATGGTTGAAATGGTGACGTCATACATTTGCACGTCGAACTAATACCAAAACACTAGGTCTTGGCCATCTAGCGGGAAAATATTGAGATCCAAAGAGAGACAATGCACGGATTGCACGCTACCCAGTGAGATCATCGAAAAATGTGTCAAATTTGACAGTTGACCTTGCTCTACCAAATAGTGAATAACTGTTTGTATAGGAAGAATATTATGGTTTGAGACTTTTAAATATGTCTGTGAATATATTAGAAATCCTTTAAGTATACTTGTATTCGCTGATTTCAAGTGGTAAATAAATTAATAGATGATTAGGTTGAGAAATGGATTTAGACACATGAACACTAATTCCGTCACAACTTGAATTGGACACACACAGATCGTTCGAAGCTATGTACAAAAATTAAAATTTGCTTAATTAAAAGCTTAATAGTTGTCAATTAAAAGCGTACCGGTAATTAAGTAGTGTTCAATATTCATTAGTGTTCTAATTCGAAGCCGTGTTGTATTCCAATACATCTCACACAGCGAACGTAATTCAAACACGTGGATGACGGCATTACGTATCAGTAGAATTTGAAGCGCGGACAGAATACGCCTCACCACGTGCCCAATATTGCCACACACAGTGACGGAATATAGGGATTTGGTAGGTTTGCATTCTAAAGGCTTTTACATAAATATGGCAACATTTTGTGATGTTTCATCATTGCCAAAGCGTACTACGGTGTTTTGAGAGTTACCTAAAGCAAACAGAACTTGAGTAACGCATACGGTTATTTTTTTATAGTTTTTCATTTCTCAATGCGTCCTTAATGTGACGGAATATACCGCGTTTACCCTATTTAGACTTAAAGTTCAATTTTGAGTCTTATAAGTAGACCAGCAAAGTATCATGGATACCAGCATTATCATATATAAGATATTAGTTTAAATTTTGAGTAGGTAAATGATGGAATTAAAGATGAACTGATTGTTGAAAATCTCTGTTTGCCACTATGGAGCTAGCCTAATCACTGGGGCCCTGCTAATCAGAAACTGCCGTTGTTCCAATATCACTTGTGGTTCTGAATCCAATGTCGGGTTGGCAACTTGGCAATGCCTTACTTAATTACATTCACAAGTCATGTATCCTGGTATCTGTAAGTCCGTAAGGACCATAGGCTAACTGACAAATTTTTGCAATGAATATGTTGTCAAAGGATGAAATCTGGGTTATCTTGCTATCTAAGCCTAGCATGAAATGTAGCGTCACTAAAGTTGCTGGCCTTCAATAGATACAAATACAATCTATATTGTTAACAAAATGGAACCAAATCTTTCTAGCATGATCAAAACAGCTTTGTATTAAATAGTTATCATGCGGTTATCAAACCCAACAAATAACAAATTGTAGTTTTGACTAGCATTAGGGCAAATGCACCATATTCTGACATCTTGGGTAATTCCAAGTTCCAACACTTCTCAACTGTTTCCTTTTATATTAAGCTTTGTTTTAGTTCCACGCATGCCGGCATGCATAGATGGTTGAAATAGTGACGTCATACTAATACTTTTGCCCGCCAGTCTGCCAGATTTACGCAAAACACTAGGTCTGGGCCATCTGGTGGGAAAATGTTAAGATCCTCAGCGCTTGCAATCCTGGGCCACAAGCAGCAGCACTGTGCAGCAGGTGCAAGAAAAGAGGCTAAGAGCACTGTTAGTGTCTGCAGCAAGTGTGGAAAACATCTCCCTCCAGGGCCATGACTAGAGCTTTCGGTGCGACAGTTGCACATCACCCAGTGAGAACATCGAAACACGTGTCAAATCTGATAGTTGACTTTGCTCTACCAAATAGTGATATTGTGTTTGTGTAGAAAGATCATTATGGTTTGAGACTTTTAAATAAGTCTGTGAATATATTAGGAATCCTTTAAGAGTTTGAGTATACTTGTGTTTGCTGATTTCAAATAGTAAATAAATTAAAAGATTATTAAGTTAAGAGACGGTTTTAGACACATAAAAACTAATTCTGACACAGCTTGGAATTTGACACACACAGCTTGTTCCGAGCTGTGTTCAAAAATTAAAATTTTCCTAATTAAAAGCTTAATTAAAAAATTAACATTTTTTAATTAAGCTTGTTCCAAGCTGTGTTGTATTCCGATACAGCTCACACAGGACATCGGAATTCCAACACAGGGTGTCGGAATTACGGATTAGTAAGAGTTTGAAGCGCTGTCAAAATTAGTCTCACAATATGCCGAATTTAGTCACACACAGCATCGGAATTCAGGGATTTTGTAGATTTGAATTCTGAAGGCTTTTAAATAAATATGGCAACAGTATGTGACGTTTCATTGTTTCAACAGTATTGCATGCAGTGTGGTATTTTGAGAGTGACGTGAAGTTATCAGAACTTGAGTTGCGCATACGGTGATCTTTTTATAGCCATTCATTTCTTGGTAGGTACATCGGAATATGGTGTGTTAACCCTACCATCAAACGGGTAATAAGGGATGGGTGGGGTATATCAACACAGTCCTCCATCATGGTTTAAAAATGTTATAGCAGTTAAACTAATTAAAATATTGCAAAACTTAAAATAGTGGTGTAAACTTCAACATTTTTCCTATCTATGTAGCATAAGAAGTCATAGATTTATTAGCTCTGAAAAATCCCCTGAAAAAATTGATTAAAAAATATAACTCAGTACTCACTGCAGTGAGTGACAGAGAGCGCATTTTCTCATTGACAAAAATTTGAGGTCATGGACAGATGGACAGACAGACAGACGGACATGGCGAGCACAATTGTGCATTTTTTCCATAAATGAGAACATGCGCTGAAAATGATATTTTGGAAATATACTTCTTCTAAGGTCTGTAATAAAAAAAATTGCTGCATTAAAAAATTTTGCTCTCAGCCTCTCAAAATATTTGACAGGTGTTGCCCTAAAATTTGATTAACAGAATTTGCGTACCTCAACCCAAACCAAAATGTCAGTCATTTCTGCAAGATGGAGTATTAAGGAGAGACGCTTTATATAATGTACACCCCGGGACACCTCTAAAACGCATACCTACACCATAAAACCTTGGTTAGCAAAGGCTCTGGTTAACAAAAACAAATTGGTTAACAACAAAGAATTTTGACTAAATTTACCTATCTCAGCAAAAAAACTTCACATAAAAAAATTAATGCTTCCTTGGTCATCACAAAATTGTGTACAAAATTTCATGTATAGAATTGTTCACCGAGCAACATAGAATGAAGAGTATATATAATTAACGTAAAATATGATTTATTTCTCCAAAAAATATGATGATTGTCACTAAAATATTTCTTTCTGTTTCAGGTACTATGTCTTTTATGATTTTTTTGTTATAGTGAATGAATTCACTTGACCTAATTAAAATGGTGAAAGCTTATGGAGGAAATGCTATATGTCTGCTGATATGAAGCTTGCAGTGGACAAGGTTGCAGGGGTTTAAAGTGTTAGATATAGAATGGAAAAAATAATTTTGTCAATGAAAAATGGATATGGTAATATCAACAATAAAGGGAAAACGAATATAGTACAAATCACAGCAAATGTCATTTATTCTGCATCTACATCATCTACAAATGAAAAGGAGGTCTTCGAAGTACTGTTAGTAAAAGATGAGTGCACTCTGCATGCTTCAAACTTTTTGAAGTTAAGTTTTATTTCAAGTGTCCTGGATTACCCCATTCCCAAGGGTAATTCTGGACATTTTTTTTTTTTGCTTCTGGCAACTTACAAATAGCAAATGGAATTTTTTGAAGATGTCATACAATAGCAAACATGTTTGCTATTGTATGACATACAAAACATGTAAAATGAGCCCAAACTCGTTTGTGAAATGTTTCATGGTAAGAAGTTATCTGCAAAAAAAAAAATTGTCCCTTATCACCCTTTTTGATGGTATATGGTTTTTAGTGATGAGAGGCAAGGTACATGCAGTTTCAGCAACTTGTGTGTCATTAATTGTAATTAAAATTAAGTCAATACACTAGAAAATATTCATTTAACTTTAATTTCAATTCAAATTTTAATTTACAAATTGATACTAAATATGAGGCGTTGTATTCATTTTTAAATCTATTTCAGGTGCCACAAAATTTAAAACTTTCTCTCCATTGTAAAAACAATTTTTTTTTTTGCTCCATGAAAATAATTTTTTAGGATAATGGCTTCAGTAGAAGAAGATCAAGAGCCCTTGGATGTTGCTTGTGAAGGTATGTCAGCATTGAATGAGATTATTATTGAATAAATTTGTGGCTTCACCAGTTCATAGCCTCACTATTATCAAATTGAATTAATGTTCACCTAAAAAATGGCGTAGGATATAACTACCAATGTTAGAATACAGACTTTGGATGATACAAGTTCATGCAATCTAACATCAGTAAATTGAAAGCCTTCTATGTCAACTAGCCTTGAAATGTAAATCGTAAGTATTCTTATATTTTGATGACACATCTTGGGTAGGAAACATGTCATGTTATTGAAAGAATGAATGATGTATTTCAGCTACAGTTGGTGTTCAAGGTGATGATGAAATCAATGCAGATGAAGAAATTAATGAAGTGGTTGAAGATGACTCTGGTGAACTAGACAGATCTGGTGCTACTGATGGCACTGCAGGTGATCAAGAAGAGGCTGCAGACTCTGAGTCACCTGACACTTCCAAAAATCAAGAAGAAACTCCTGAGGCTAGAGGAGAGAAGAATGATGTAGGGGATGGAGAAGCCACTGGCAATGATGAAGAGCAAAATCAAGAAAGTGCCAAAAAGCTTTTGAGGATGCAGTTGTCCACACAAACTTTGCAAAAGTTGTTGAAGGAGGGAAAAATGGAAAAGCTCCCAACAGGGTCTTTTCGTATCAGTTCTGAAGCCCTGAAAGAGCTCCGCAAAGACACGCAGAAAGCTCAAGAAACAACTCCTGTTGAGTCTGAAGAGAGCCCACGGAAGAGGAAGATTTCAGAAGTGATGTCTGAAGAAGCTTCGCCATCAAAAGCAAAGTACCACAAAAACTCTATTATGAGGAAGCGTGGTGGGGCTGCTGGGCGGGGTGGTGGCAGGCTGCACCCCAAGAGCATGCCGCCCGCGCTCACTGGAAAAAAGCTTACTCCAAAGCAATTGCAGAATCTGCAAACCGCGCAGCAAAAGATGCTACACCAAAAACTAGCTAGAAGACCTAAGAAGCGAAGGGTTCATGATTATCTGTCAGACTTTAATAGTTCGGAAGATGATGATGGAGACCAAATCATTGCAGATTTAAAGGATAGTCTGGCTGAATTAGCACCTCGAAAAGGCGATGACCTATCCAAAAACATGAATCTTCTTTTTGAACAACTTCACAAGTCAATATTTGGTGGACTTAGTGATGAGTCAGATGAAGATGAGAACGAAAATGATCTTGGTGAAGAAGAGAGAATGCGTCAACTTGCGTATTCTGATCCCGATTTTGAGACTCCCGATTCGTCTACGGGCGAGCTCTCGATTCCAGAGAACTTCTTCATGACGGGACGTGTGGGGAATGACAGCAAGACGGTGATGTGCATTCGCAGCAGCGGCAAGCGACGCACCTGGAACGGCATGCAGTGCCCTGTGTACACCATTGATACTTCGGTCGAGCAGAGCACCACAGTCACTCCCTTGCTAGTGACAGCCTTCAGCACCTCACCTGGCTATGCTAAGCAGAAGGTATTTATTTGCTTCTAGGCGCAAGTCTTTATTAATTTTATTTATAATTTGCGATTTCTGACACTTGCATTCCAAGGACGAAGGCCAGTCCACTTTTTTATCCCGATGAAATGTTTCATTTCCGGCAAAATTGATTGCTGTGATACGCCCCATATTCACACACTGCATCCACGTAGCTAAGAGTTCGTGGATGTAAATATTTTGAATTTTTTTCCCCTCACGGAATTTTTATTTTCAGGAGGTTGAGGACAAAACTCTTCTCATGTCAGACCCTGACCTCGTTGAACAACTCCTAGCAAAGAACGTGTCTCTTAGGTGGGTGATGTTGTTGGAAACGGACTTCTCATGATTATCCTAGTTGATAAGAAAAATTGTTATGGTTTGAGCCTTTTAGTATTTTTATTATTCAATATGTTGCTGCGGTATTTTGCGAGTTTAACGTAGTTTTGCAAGGTTTTCATATTATTTGTTTGTATTGTTTTATTTCTCTATTACTCTATATATAGATTGACTGATGTATAGATTTAGTCTAAAATAGTTTCGATGACGTTTTTGGATTATTTCTTAAAATTTTGGTAGGCTTTATAATTTAGTGGCCACTCGTATTCGTAGAATCGGCAAGTAATCAGGATTTTCAAATCATTTTATTCGTCTGCTTTAAATTTTTATTTCTTTCAAATTGCTGTGTGTTTAGCTAAGATTTTCTAAATAAAAGTAGAGTTCCTGATTTGAGAAGTTCTTAGCCCTCGAACCTAGTGTACGTATCATTCATTCTACCTACGCAGTCCGACAAGGGTTAACCAAATTCATAGTATTGACAATCTCCTATCATGGCAGGAAGTACAAGGAGCAAGTAAAAGTGCTTCGTAGGCGCTACCTGCAACTCGCTCGCCGTCTCGCCACCAGACCACAACTGCAGACCATCGCAGACCTCGTGGCGGCGTCATCGCGCTTCCTCACGCAGGATCAGATGGTCTTCTTCACCATGCAGCTGAAGGCAGGATGCGACTCCACTCAAGGGGCCAGGTCAGGCTTGTAGAGGCTGTTGCGTTGGTATTTTTAGCGCATTTTCTCATTTATGGAAAAATGCCCTTTTGTGCTCGCCATGTCCGTCCGTCTGTCTGTCCGTCCGCGACTTAACGTTTTCGTCGACGAGAAAATGCGCTCTCTTGTCACTCACTGCAGTGAGTACTGAGTTTTATTTTTTTGCATAAGGAGGTACACGTTGGGCGAGGGAGTCACACGTTAATCTTAAATGTCTCGTCCATACTGAATTGCATTGAATTGATGAATATTTATGAGTGTGAAGCAGCAGGGGGAGGCCAAATGCCGTTACTTTTCTTTGTACGAAATGTCTAATGCGGTTAAATTTCTAAATGTGAATTCAGTTAGAAATTTCATGATACTGCTGTGCATTTTCTTAGTAGATTATCAACACTGTAAAAAAGTTGATTAAACATAATTTCATTTCATTCATTGAATTTAAGTATTTGTGGCTTTTGATCCGAATAACTAGATTGCTTTCATCGATGGGTCTCGTTACAATGTTTCGTGCATCACTCAATTTTAGGTCTAAAAAATTATAAGTATTCTTATTCATTACTATGTTATTTCTCCCGTTTATCTATGTACCACGAATTATATTCCAATTTCTCGCATCGATTTTTCCGATTTATTCCGGAACTATAATCGAAACATCGTATTATCTCCGACAGATTTTCAGCTCGCGAAAAGCTATTGGCTATGGGGCTCTACCAACAAGACCCCGAGACCTACAAGTGGCTGCAACGGCTCTTCCATCTGCCCTCGACTTCTGAGCTGGAGCGATGGCTGGACGCCGTAGCGAGGGGCAACCCAATGCGCGTGAAGCAGCTCATGTACTACGTGTACACGCGCTATTGCTTCAGACCGAGAGACGACGTCTTCCCGCACACTCTTTCTGGTTATTAGAATAACCAAGGACTATTCCATGAAACATTAAATCGCGTTTTTATCCTGTAGCTTCCGTCACGGTACCATTTACAGATTTACAATGATAATCTTGTCGTAGCTCAAACGTGATAAATATCTCTTGACTCGCGCCTCTTAGCCGCAGCATAGATGAAATCTTGAAAAGACAAGTCGTTGGTGGTGTTAATATTTTTGGTGTTTAAACGGCTATGAATTCAAGTGGGGGAAATAACACATTAAACTCTTTATATTATATTACATAATTACATTCTTTACAGACTGGAATACGCACGGGTTAATTCTGCTTCCTTTTTATTAGAAAATAACCAAACCTATGCTATTGTCTTGATGTGGATCCCGAATGTTTTCACACACGTGAGAAACACAAATTACTCCCATACTCATCAATTATTAATTTAAGCTTCTCCTGAGTCTGCTCCCTTGTTTCAAGATACCCGTGTATGTATGCTGGAAGATGAGTTACGGATCGACGTACCTGGCAGTATTTCGTATAATAATCAGTAATTTTTACCGAGTGCACACGACTCTTTACTTTGTAGTACAAGGATGTACTTTGCTAATATTAGTATTGCAACAATAATTCGTTCTAAAACAAGTATAGAGATCATTGGATATAATCCAATTTGGCCCTATACTTCAGTCTCTGGTTATTAGTAATATGCTCGAGATAGAATAAATATTGGTAATTACAATTAATTTTACATCTAGAAATAAACTTGCATCTAAATAGAACACATTTAATAATTTATTATGAACCTATATGTTATTTCGATTGAAAAACAAGAAACCGTTTCTTTTGTTACATAAACGAATATGGGAAATGGGAAAACTTTATAACTAAGCGCTGAACGTCGAAGGTCTTTGCTCACTTCACGTACGACAAACCATTTTAATTTTCGTGCGCTACATTTGGCTGAAAGGGCAGAACCCCAGCGAGTTGTTCCTGGGCTCACAATGTCTGAGCACCGAATTTTACAGTCGATAATGACATCAGTTGTATCAACTATCAAACAGCGTTCAGGTGATCAAGACTAAAAAAAAATCTACAAACAAAATCCTCCAAAAAAATTTTAATTTTGAAATTTATGAACATAAAAAAATTATAACTGACATCAATGAAAATTTTAGATCTTTTGCTCATCCTCTGGCACGAAGTTCATAACAGAGTCAGGTTTTTTTCCTGGAAGTTTCTATTTACAAATAAAAGGAATAAATATATCGCACTCAAAAATTTTTTCCTTCGCTTAAGTAATTCTGAATGGAAATGAAAAAAACCTTGTCGCTTTTACACGCTGCAAGTGAACAACTTTACATAGAATGTTCATGGTCATAAGCATGCGTCCCAGAATTTGGATGATAGTGATTAAAATTATACTTTTTGTTCGCGCTGAGACTGTAAAATATTTCGCTTCTTTTTAATTTGTGCTTGCTTCTCCTGAAAACAGAATGTGTTTCGACAGTACCATGCCTTCCGTTGCAGAAACAAAACGTATAAATTTAAATGCCGGAAAATTATTAGCGACCACAGTTCGAATGCACCTTTGACTTGCTTGAAGCGAATAAAAATATTCATATATTTCTTAAGTTCAAAAATAAAAACTACCCTTCAGTCAAGAATACCCGGATATAATACCGTACTAGAATACCTGGGAAATAAAGTGTCCAACCACACAGCTTGAGGGCAATCAATAAATGAATCTTAAAAAAAAACTTTGCATTGTGCCGGAAACTTTGTTAAAGAGTTTCCACGGAGACTTATAAAGCCGAAAACCCTATCGAAATCTCAAAAAAAAAAAAACAAGCCTGAAAAACTATTCATGAAACATTAGCCGCATAACGCATCCTGTAGTTAATATCTTACCGATGAGTTGAAAGACAAATAAACGATACTCAAGCACATGACCTTACTGAGTATTTGCCATTGCAAATCATACGACCCAATATCAGCGTGGCAACCAATACCAAAAAATTATCCGGTGTTATTAACGTGTGAAAATTTGATTACATACGGGGAATCGGTAGCACAAATTTTCCTCACAATCATACAGTTAAATACCTTCAACACATACTTATGCAACAACATTGAAGTTATTGAAAACAATGTAAAAGGACTCAAGACCAAATATTCGGAAGGCCCGAGTCAAGTGAGCACTCAAACATGCAGAAAACAGTGCACACGCTAACTTCAAAATCCTCAGTTCCCTTGAAAATAAATAAAAGTTACATAGAAGAGTAACAGCTCTCTAAAGCGGATGTCCCGCAAAAGCTGCATGAAATGATATCTATTTATAGACTGGACATAATTATATAAAATTTGCTATTACACTCTCACGTGGCATTGTGAAAGAATACTATAATAATTCGGAACACGCACATGCTTTATCACGAAACGACTACATGACACATAATAATGAAAACTCCAACTACTTTCTCGGTCGACTCCCAACCCAAGAAATTGTCAACCTTCTAAATTTACGAAAAAACGCTTAATTTAGAATAACGAAAGGATTAAAAAATTTAGACTGTGCATCACTACAAATAGTTTCTGACCCTACTCTAACGAACCAGCAATAATAACCTATCTCATTTTCAATAATACTTTACCATTTCCTTGTCCCAGAAAGAAATTACCCAAACGATCAAAAAAAAACTGGGAGCCTAACCGTAAGAGGGAGAATTCAATTCTAATGCAGCTGTGGCCGCCGTTCTAATTCTCCAGTAAACTTTATAGAAATTTAGCACCAAATAATTCCTTCCATCTAATGTGGTGGGGCCGCATTCACAAGTATAAAGTATCTTCCAAAAGAAAATGTATATATTATTTATATTATAATTCAACTCGCATACACCTAAAGATTTCTAGCCTTCATTTAAAATAAGTAATTCACGTTGCATCCATAGTTTTACTTCGAAAATGCAGCCTTGCAGACCGATTGAAAAAAGTATTGTCATTCTGTCCAACTTTCCAATATGCGAAGTCAATACTTTTCTCGGCTTCTTCAAGTTCGGGCATGAACGAATATTGGATGTTTTTTCAACTCAATGCACTGATTCCCTAGAACAAGAAAGAATTTCTTCATAAGCATCTTGATAACGCGTTTTTACAAACTAAAACTTCATACAGAACTTTTAATCAAGTTAAGCGTGAGGAATAAGATCAGCATATACATACAATCCTTCTATTAGTCAGTTTAATTCATCAAGCAGCATATGAGACAAACCCAGCACAGATAAATAGAATATAAAGGTCCCAGAGCTCTCTTTATTAAGTGCTCACTCAACGAGATAAATACTGTGGAGTCTCAAGAATAGACCGAATCTTTCAAATATTTCTCTCAACCCGAATGGGCAGATAAAAAAACTTCAAAAATTGGTCGCCCGTCTGATTCTAACAAAATAAATAAATCAAAATCCTTAAAGGGGTCCTATAAGACCTAAGTGCTCACAAGAGGCTAAGTCAAGTGCTCTCAACACACGCTTAAATCACTAATAAATATCAGGTCCAATATCGAAGCGACAGCGTAAAACAATGCATACAAACTATAAAGTACGAATTTCAGAGATATCAACAATGCAGGAGTAGACAAATATACCAGTACAAGGCAGTATAATAAAATGGGCGCAGTTTGCATTGTCTTGAGTATGCAAGATTGAGCTCAAGAAGAGTAACCATCGTGAGAAGCTATCTAATTCGCTATTGCACATCAAGCTAAAACATGGCTGTCGATAGTATATGCATCAGAGAACCTCCAGGGAGTTCAAACACCACACGCTCTAATGATTTTTCTAAATACACGTAAATGATACAATGGTATTTCATTCTCCTAGAACATATTCAATTTGCACAACTATGAACCACCTTACAAATCGAACCATTATCAGTCCGTATTCCATCGCAACAATAATAATCTATAACCAAGTAAAGAGGATGGAGAACTAAACTTATTATTTACAAGGCTTTTAATGGAACTGAGAAACACCGTGTATCGCTTGCTATGCCCGTGCAACGCGAAGCAACATCCTGTAGCACCTCTCGATACGGACAGGCATCGCAAGCTAGAGGACATATTAAGTAATGGAAAGCTTGGCTGTTTAATGACATTTCGTGAAAAAAATCCGTGTTTACAACTTTAAATAAAGTGGTTGACGTCTATGTACAAAAATCCCTTGCTCGAGAAAATACACTAGTAACAAGCGTCTTAGAAGTCCACTATATAAACTGACTCAGGGGCTTCTGGAAAGTGTACAGCGGAATTAGTGATATACGAGCTTCTACAAATGCATTACAAGTGGGGAATATAAATCAATGTCGCCAAATTGATGAGTATATTAAATTGTAATCCGTTGCTAACACGGTTTCAATTTTTCAATATAAACCTAATTTTAATCAGGAAGATATTAAAGATAAGTTCATAAAATATCACACCAGCGACCGAAAATGAAATACGCCTACCTTAATTAATTTCATGCCCAAACTGAATCGATGCAGCCCGAATATTCAAACAAAAATACTCACTTATGGAAATGAAGCATACTTCAAAATACGCTCCTAGAGCAAACAAACATCGCTCATATCCACCATTGAGTACCTACCATCTTATAATTTAAATATATTTAGCAAGTAACAATAAGCGATCAGTCTTTTTCTATTCAAGGTCTTATTGCAATAGAATATCTTCCATCATAAAGTTGAAGAACTCTACAAGTAAACTCGCTCAATTCTAACCACGCTTTCAGTTTTCCACAATTGTTATTTTATCCACAAAAAAGCTTCCAGTTCATCAATAAGATTACACCCGAGATTAAAAGCATTGTAATCCAAATTGAAGGCTGTTATTGTACCACGAAAGCCAACTAAAGGAATCATCTCGCGTGCAATTGAACACAAATTAGCTAGTGTGTGTCGTAACAAGTTGTAGTACTTTAACACATACACGATCATTATAAATTTAAAGTTTTAGTCGAAATCTCTAGAGCGGAAACGCTGTGTAATTTGCATCTTATTAGTCGAATTATTGAGTTACTAAAACAAACGTTCCATCATTTGATCACCAAACTTAAAAGATAAAGACACTATATTGAATTCTAGTTAAAGGTTACTCGTGTGCCACCCATGCTGAAACAACTTTGATCTTATGCGTGACTATTAACAAAATAGTCCTTATTAACAAATTATCAATTGGTTGATGATCGATAATGAAATGCACGATGACGCTATCGCTCATAGTAGGCAAAATAATAAAAGCTTTCGTAATAATTGAACGTCAATCGATAAGACAACGTGCATGATATTCTTAAATTAATTAATAAATGCAAAAAAGAATGTTCAGTTGAAAGAAATATTTCAATAGACCGGAAATATTGCTGTCTCTGTTTAAACAAATTATATCATATTTTTTTAAAGCAAGGACACAAGCGCAAAAAATTTACCCGCAAGAAATGAAAATAAAAGACTAGCTAGGGCTTCATAACTGGAAGAAAATCACATGCATGCACGTGCTCAAATAAACTACAAAAAATGAGGTTCTAATGCTGGTAAGAACATTCTGACGTAATTTTCGATAACCCTCTACCGCCTGACATGAGTAACCGGAGCAATATTGTCACAAGCCTACTTCCTAAAAAGGATACGTTCTAGTAAGCGCAAAATGACTTGCACTGATGCCACGTATGACAACTTTAAAATGTTCTCTGTTGCGTACAAAGGTCCTCAAGTTGCTACACTCAATAGTTTACGTATAATTCAAGTTAAAAAATATGTTCCCGGAGAGTGACATATGGCGGTAGAGGGTTAAGGAATAATGTCTTTTGAAGGTCAGTTGACAAGCAAAATGAGCGATGACTCTTTTGTAGCGCAACGTCAATGTAATGAACTGCGAATAGCCGTAAATATTTTGAGATTAAATATGCACGAACTCGAGCCTTTTGTCAGCACCGGAAAAACTGCACGCCGTTAGCCAAGTTTTTGCCCTAAAAACAAATACATTAGAGACCACAAGGGCAGCCCTCAGAGACAGTTTCTTCACAACATTGGCTCATATTTTTTGGTAAATAAGGCGAGAATTCGAATGCTCGTTTCCAAAAATTGTCTTGAACTTTCACAGTGAAAACATGGCTTTCGGGTGAGTATGTATCTAGCAAGAAACTTTTATCCCATGAAGAAGTGCGTCAGACTGTGAAGAGTTTCAAGTAAGTATTAAAAAATAAATAAAACGACACGAAGATTCACCAGATTTTTGTTGAACTATTGCAGAACTGATGATGGAACTATACGACGTATTGTCAATGAAAATATGCTGAATTTTGTGGCGGTTTTCTGCTTCAAATTCTGAGTTAGCTTGCGATTTAAGCAGCGATTAAATGATCTTAATACATTGCACTCAATTACCGTTCCTAGTAAGTAGCGGCGCCTTATGAGCACCCGCTGCAGCTGCTCCTGGACATGCGGGCACCGGGGCATCAGAAGCAGCACCGTAAATTTTTCCAGCTTTGCGGGCCATGTTACTCAACAGTTCCAGGGACATCTTGTGCGCCGTTCTTAGCGAGTTGGCCCACTCCTTTAGACCGATCTCGTCCTGAAATATACAACCACGTCAAAATACTGGACAAAAACACGCGAGAATTAGCAATTTCACAATGCTTGTGTAGTCTTGAAACAGCATGAAGACCACTAGTTTGGGTTCTATTCGTGTAGTCAAGGACTGCATTGCAAGCTCAGGCATACTTCCGATGACACGGCAGCGAATGAACACTTCGCAAGCGGAGCACAAGGAAAATATTTACAGGCAATAAATTATTGCACGACCCACATGCTCGTTTCACTACACTTCACACGTTTATTTCACATCTCATAGGCTTATTTCTACCTGATGCCATCAACGTGCATAGCGACGAGGACCTCGATGTCAGCAGCTTGATAAAGCTTAGAAATAAATAAAAAGGCAGAGAACTGCATGACACAATTTAAATGCCTTAGTTCACACGAAACTACTTTCTCACAACAATTAAAATGCTCTGAATTGGTAAGCACGAGAGCATTTCTTACAGGGTTTGTGAGGACGATCTTATTATCTTTGGTTTTGAGCACGATGCAGTTTTCTCCTTTGTACTGCACCAGATCGGACGATACTTCCTCCAGCTGGTCCATGAAAATAAGTTCAGGTTTTCCGGACCCTGAATCAGCATGAAGCTCAACCCTGTTAGGGTAGAGTTTTGCGTAGCGTGTTTGCCACGCCGATGTGAAAGGCCCGCCCAGCTTCTTGATATATCCATGAATGATGCAATCCGATTCTGATTTGGTGGACAAATGAAAAATTACATTACTAATCACTTAAATAAAAGAAATTTTCCAATTACAATTACATTCACATGAGATCTAGCAAAAAACTGATCAAATGATAAATTCGAAATAAATTTCATATACGCTGAATAATAAACTTGCTTTTTAATCATCTAAAGTTTTCGACTTTTGATTGTATATTTAAAGAAAAATTACAACAAATCAAATAGTGAATTCGTACTGTTAACCTCATTTTTGTTTCAAGCTTCCAGCCTTTCTACCGTACTGGAGTAAACAAGAAGAGGAAGGTACGGGAAGAGGAAGGCACGAGAAGAGGAAGGCACGAGAAGAGGAAGGCACGAGAAGAGGAAGGTACGAGAAGAGGAAGGCACGAGAAGAGGAAGGTACGAGAAGAGGAAGGTACGAGAAGAGGAAGGTACGAGAAGAGGAAGGTTCAATACAATATTCTGACCTTTTTCGTCGGTGTCGAACTTATGTTTATGCTTGGCTTTCTTCTTGAGCTCATGTTTGTCGGCCTCCTGGTTGATGGCCTCGAACACAGTCTCCGCCACCTCGGTCTGCCAGCGCTCGCTGATCACCAGCGGGAAATTCTGGTAGAGCGCCTGATCTGCCTCCGTCAACTGCACGAAAATTCACCTAGCATGTACACAAAGTAATTCCTTTCTCTCACTTTAAATAATAATATAAAGAGAAAGACCAAATTAAGAAAAACAAAAGGTGAAATCTAAGAACAGAAAACTAAGCACAACAAAGATACAGCAAAACAGAACCTAATTGATATCGAGAAAGTAAAAAAAATAAAATAAACAAAATAACAAAAAACTAAAAAAAAAAAACAAAATATAAAAAAAAAACATGAACAAAGACTAACAGCAATCGAGCGCAATCGCAATTGATTGCAATCTCAATACCACAAGAGAACCACAGTGAGCGGTAAAGCCATACTTTAATGCCCTTGGTATCTTCTTCGTCAAAGGAGCCGATGTCGAAAGCATCAGCAGCATTGACCTCGCCTCTGGGGGGTATGAGAGGCGGCGGGTATTGCTGCACGTACACCTGCTGCCAGTCTAAGCTCCGGAAGAATGCGTGCTCTTTGATCTCGTCCGCTCTGTCGAGTAACCGATCAGTTAGAACATGTAAATTAATCAATTGATATACTATTAAAAATATACCACAAATCAATCGATGATTTAGCTACAATTGAATAATGTTATGACTGATCAGGTATTAGATCGGCCATTTAGTCACCATTAAAAAGACAACCGACAAAGAATTTAAATGACCAAGTAAAAGAGGTATGTGTTATAACTACAATTGTTTTTTTATCAAATAAATAGAAAGTAATGAATTTGTTACCATAAAACTCTTTTGTCCATATAATTGCACAAACAATCGCCAAACAATTTGAATTCGAATAAGACAAACGTAAAATACATGGTATCTCAGCGGAATAAACAACACCAAAAATATTAAAAATAATGTTTGCAGTAAGTTAACGCTCGAAATCTTTTCTCAGAAATTATATCTAATCTATGAACCTAATAAGAACTTCACACTTGCTACGAAGGAATTTAATTCTATCTATCATTGACACACCCTCTGCCACGGCATCCTAGTCTCTTGTCGACGTCGCGGTGTAAGAGGCTCTCCAGTAACGACCTCAGCTCGTTGGTGAACGTGTCGGGCAGTTCTACGTTCTGCAGAGGGTACGACAAATTACATTAATAGAGTGTACGACAGATTACATTAATAGGAGAACTGCCAATGGATTAGATTTCAAAATTATCAGACAGACTACAAGCTAGGACAATGCTTTAAAAATGTCAGTTTCGAAACTGTATCAGATAGTTCTGAAATAATTATTTTTTAAATACTAATTTCACATAAGCAAAAACCAACTAAACTCACCATGGTTAAAGTCATGCGGTCAATTTCATGCTTATCCCTAGTCTTGTGTTGCCGGAAAGGTGAGTGGCCTTTAAGTAACTTGTAGAGCATACAGCCGAACGAGAACCAGTCCGCGGAGCTGTCGTACGCCGTGCCTTTGCTGAGCACCTCTGGCGCCATGTAGCCGTGGGTGCCTCTGCACAGAAGCTTAAACTATTAACATAAATGAAAATATTCTAAATCATAGAGTTGCTGCACTTTTTTACTATGAACATAAATTAAAATATTCAAAATCATAGAGTTGCTGTACTTCTTTTTTTTTCTAATAGTGCTGCATAAAATTAAACCATGAAAGTGAATAGAGATAATGAAAATTAAAAAATTTATATAACGTATCACATTAAATGTAAAAAAATAAGTTGGCATAATGTGAACATTTTATAAATAAAATTATGGCAATACATAACACATTATTTGCTCTTGTAAAAACATGTTAAGTGACGTCAAAAATTCTTAAGTTAAACATGCTGAATAATTAATTCATGTTGCAAGTAAAAGTAGAGATGGAAGACCAGCAAGTATCGTACACAGAAGCATGCGGCTTCTTAGTTGAGAAGTCACAGGCGAGGCCGAGATCAGATATCCGGACGTGGCCGTGCTCGTCCAGCAGGATATTCGCGGGCTTCAAGTCCCGGTAAACGATGTAGCGTCGGTGCATGTGTTCCAGGCCTGCAAGAGTGCGACCCGTCAACGCAAATTGCAACATCGATTCGTCGGTAGGCGTCGGAAACTTGGCGACGCGTTATGAATTTAAAGCATGCACAAGAGCGAGGGAACGGTATACAAGAAGCATACTATTTTTAGGTCATACTAAATATTTACATATTGTTTTTATCAAATGATTAAGTAGATAGTATATTCAAGGACTGTCCTATTTCGAATTTCGTTTCCGATTAAAATGATCCAAATAGGATCAATAGTAGATGGTTTGTACTTCAACTTGTTTGTGAAATTACTAATTCACTATTCGAAGTACACCATGTGAATATTTAAGAATGACAAAAATGGCGGTAAGAGAAGACACTGCGCAAATAGAGCACTAATACAATTTAGTGTCTATTACAAAAAAAAGAAGTCACGAGCAATAGATTTTGTTAGTTTTGATCACATGCATCATAATCTATACCCAATTCAACTAACAGAGACATATTTTCACTATAAATTACCTAGAGTGACTTCGGCAGCGTAGAACTTCATTTCGTTCTCGTCGAATACACCGTGTTGGGAGAGGTGGTAGTGGAGGTCACCGCCGTTCATCAGGTCCAAGATGAAGCACAGCTTGTCGGGAGTGTGAAACGCGTAAGTCATGCATACGATGAATGGACAGTCCACCTGAACACAAACGTACATAATTAAATATGGTGGGACAAAGTAAGTAACATGAACGTACATAATCAAACATGGTGGGACAAAGTAACTTTAGGGCAGTGGTAACGTACGTTGTTATTCAAAGCCAAATAGTGTCGGTAACCTCGAGAGTTGTGTCAGTATTTAAATGTGATCCAATTGAAACAAACAAGAGTAATAGAAAAGACGACGCATGTGAAAGTTATAGCTTGCACATGACGTCAGCCGGCCCGCATGAGCAACACATAGAAAGAAAGTGCGATAGATCCTGCCAACATAACATCAATCCAACAAACTAAACCCGCAGTCAAGTTGCTCTACGCTGGGTCACCTTAGAAAATGGAATGAATGTAATAGTTTTGAGCAAGCATAAGATACGAATGTCACTACATTCCTATCGTGACTGAGGCACTACAAATGAAGTAAAAATTATGACGGATGATCTCAAATTCAATGCAATATTTGTGATAAGCCAAAATTAAAATTAGAAGTTACTAAGATAATAATAAGTAACGTTCATGCAGTCTAGGGCTGGGCATATTGTTAGTTTGAAAGGAGAAACCTAAGCCGCACTCACGCCAGTGCTGACGAGACTCAGCATTATCCTCTCATTGAGAGCAAGTGTCTCTCCTTGCTTCATTTTGATCCTCTTCTTATCAAGACACTTCATTGCATACATCTTGCCAGTGTCAGCCTTCCGACAGCCGTACACCTCACCGAAGCCTCCACGCCCGATGATGCGATGTACGCTAAAGTCGTTCATTGTTAACTGTAATGGCATTACCATATCAATTAAATTGTATTCTACCAGGCTAAAGTCGTTCATTGTTAACTGTAATGGCATTACCATATCAATTAAATTGTATTCTACCAGTCTGCAAAAACGCAAACTACACTTCCAATATTTCCCTAATGCAGCAAATAAGATGCAATTGGACGCTAAAGTCGTTCATTGTTAACTGTAATGACATTACCATATCAATTAAATTGTATTCTACCAGTCTGCAAAAACGCAAACTACACTTCCAATATTTCCTTAATGCAGCAATTAAGATGCAAGTGTGTTTATAAGTATAACATATGTAACAATGATATAATCCAAATTAGCCAAGATAACAAGGACTTAATACTATCGTGAATATTGAGCTTCCTAAGGAATAATAACAAGCATGACTACAAATATATCGACAAAAACCATTACTAACCTGAATATTGAGCTCCAAGTTTTTCCATTGACAAAATCTGGTGTACTTTTCACTGTTGGAAAAAGAATAAAGTGTCAGTAAATAATGAAATAGAATAAACAGAAAAATAAGAACAAATATAAACTTTCCCTCTCACTAAAAATAAAGTGGAACATAATGAATTCGGACATTCATTTGCACACAGAAAAGCAAGCGCGCAATCGAGAGAATTAGTTGCACTACATAAATCTTTTGGATTATTATTTTAGCTGGCCAGACTATTCTCCCGCATTCAGTTCTTCACCATACCTAGAATAAGAAAGTATTGTTTTTACGCACTACTATAACAATTTTATAAATGTACAAAATATGACATCATGATTATGCAGGGATTATCCAGGAAAATTCCAAATAGAATAATATTTCTGAGACGATGTTTTATTGCCAGTAAATAGGAGTAAATTCTTCGCAGCAATAAATGCCGAAGTTAAAGAAACTAGGAGCGCCGGTACTTGCATGCACATAATAAAAATGCGTCGAGTTAACTTCGCGTTAACTTTTGCGACGTGGGTTTTAAGAGCGTAAGAAACTCGACTCGACTCGACACATTCGCGTCACGGTAAATGAGCGTCAGCGAGAATTTTCCTCTCCCATGATCCCAGACATGAAATAAAAAACATAGAAGTCGAAATTGTCTTCAAGGTAGAAAGTGAAATTGCACGCGTTGAATGTTCTATGATAGCAAAAACAATTATATTCCATCTGGTAGCTATGCAATAAAAAATAAATATACTTTCGCAATAAAATTTTAGACACATAACACATCACGCCTCCCCGGACCATTAATAAAGCTAGCCAGAAATGAATAAGAAAGCGAGGCCGTTGACACAGTTCCCTCTCACGCCCAAATTGGGAGGCAGGCAAAGAGTCCGACCTCTCATCAAACACTGCTAAATGAGGACCGTTACATCACACAAGCTAGTGAGCTACAGTGACACTACTTATTATAACAGACACTAGCTAGTGAGCTACAGTGACGCTACTTATTATAACAGACACTAGCTAGTGAGCTACAGTGACACTACTTATTATAACAGACACTAGCTAGTGTGCTACAGTGACGCTACATTATAACATACACTAGCTAGTGAGGCACAGTGACGCTACTTATTATAACAGACACTAGCTAGTGAGCTACAGTGACTCTACTTATTATAACAGACAATAACTAGTGAGCTACAGTGACACTACTTATTAGAACACACTAGCTAGTGAGCTACAGTGACACTACTTATTAGAACACACTAGCTAGTGAGGCACAGTGACGTCACTCATTACAACGGACACTAGCTAGTGAGCCACAGTGACGTCACTCATTACACTGTCTCTTATACACATCTAGATGTGTATAAGAGACAGGTCAAGCACACACAAACAAGTCGATTGCAGGCTGATACAAAAATAGAGAATTGGTACATCAAATTTATACGGCAATTATTACTTACAGCAGAAATTTCTGAACTCGTTTTATACAACATAATATATACCAGGGAAGAGTTATTTAAATATTGTTTGGATAACTAAAATTTCAATGACGTTCTTCCAGGAATTATAATTATATTATCATTATTAATCCGGAACACCCGTATGAACGCACGTTTGAACTTTACTTGAATAGAGACTTATAATAGAGTCCATACGACCGTTACAACTTTGAAGAAAATTCTTGTTCTGGATAATACAATTGTTTTCATTTAAAATCACACTATCGTTACACTTTTTCCGTTAAGAGTTTGAAATAAATGGATACGGAGGCATGAACTTGCATTAGGCCGCATTGCAGTAAAAAAATTTTTGGCGCTATAAGTTCGTATGCAAGGGAAATTTGATACTAAGGCATTCAAGGGCAGTTTAAAGGCATAAATAAATTCCCGACTCTCGTCCTAACTAGATTCCTACTGACGAAATAACGATATTTTTCTGCTGAGAAAATCTGAAAGTCGCCAAGGCCTCGCGTCGACGTTTTTTATGAGTCTAACTCAGTTTTCTCAACTCTCTTGAAAACGAGAAAACTTTTATTATCCCAGGCATTTGCATTAGACACCATTTTTCATACTTGGGTCCAAATTCGAGTTCATTGCACGACGCGAGTGTCAAAGAAAAAATTGCGGATGTTTTATGGAATTTCGGACGATAAAATCTGGTAAAATGTCACAGGAAACTCGCGGCTCAGAGATCTGCTTCTGACAGTTCTTATATCTAAATAGAACGCTTTTGCTTTGCAATATCAAAGAAGTCTACAGAAACTGAAAGAAAAGCAATGCCGAGTAGGGAATGAGGGGAGAGAAGTTGAGTTACATAGACCTTTGCATTTGCAGCAATGTGAATTTTTCGGGGATCTCGATCCGTAGCTAAAAGGTGGATTATATAAATGTCCAGATTATATTTTTCTGGCATCTCCAGCTAATAAGCCACTTTCAGTCGCCGCAACTACACCAATTTAAAATAATAATGAGAAGAGAGGGCTCGCTTTTGACCGCTAGAGGAAACTTAAGTTCCATTCTAATTACGGGATTTTGGAATGATCAGCATATGGGTTTCCTGGAGGTTAGATTAAACTTATGAATAATAAAATCGTGAACAAGATTTAGCCTTGGAAGCAAGCAAAGAGAACCAAACAAGTAAAGAGAGCATAATAAAATTATGAAAAATATCAAATTACTTTAAGTAACTACGAATCCAAATGCGAGTATCACAAAATTTACCATCGACTTTATTGATTATTCATGTAAATCTAACTTGAGTGTACGTTAGCGCAAATAAACATAAAAAATGTCCCAATTCCATCTAGAAAAAATCATTGACAAACTAGTTAGGAATTAAAACATTGAGAACCACAACCAAAAAAAATCTCCAATTTCGGATATTGCCTTCAGATTTTTCCAGGGAGGTACTTGGCATCACGATTGTTAAGCTTCGTGACTCGGCAGCAGAGCCAGCAAGGGAAACGTGCCTTGTCGCACTCTCCGTATAAAGAAGGTATGGCGGAAAGAGCCTGCAAAAGACGGCATCCGCAGCGTCAGAAGATAGCGCACTACAATGCCCTGGCTGCAGGCGATATGTTCCAGCACAGCAACACTTGTCGCATTTCGTTCTAGCGCTGCTGAGAATTTCTTACATAATCTCACCTTTCAACGATGAGAATTTCTTACTTAATCTCACCTTTCAACGATGAGAATTTCTTACTTAATCTCACCTTTCAACGATGAGAATTTCTTACATAATCTCACCTTTCAACGAAACGATCGAAGAGCTCTCCACGCAAAGTCATGAGGATTTCTTCAATGTACGGCTGAAAAGTAAAGGACAATGATTGATTGTTATCTTGAGTAATAATTAAGTAAGATAAGTTTTATCTTTGGGAGATGAATTAGTTGAAAAATATCAACTACAGAGGAAGAGACAGGCAATGCGAAGAATAAAGAAGCGAACAAAGAATAGTCGTGTAACTTTTCTATACAGATTTCTATACATAATCGTCACCAGAAAATTGATTGTTTTAACTTTTATTTTTATTGTCCATGTCGACATCGTTGTCTTCTTGGGGGATTCTATGTGCCCTAAAAATGGAAAAGCTATACTTCAAGTAACGAAACAATGCTCGATAAATCATAAAAACATAGTGTATAAATGAATAACTTGAATAGCAGACTACTTCGTATCTAACACAGACGGAAGAACAGGAGAAGACTAAAACAAACTGTTCTGGTAACAAACAGTACAAACACTCATGTTTCTATTGATTAAATATCAATACGTTCAACACTTAAAAAAGTTTAAGGTGACGCAAAAAACTTCACGGATATTTGCCAGAGTACTTGAATGCGAGTTATTTATCGCCATTAATTACATTGATCTTGTAACGTATTTCTTTTCGGATCCAGGTATGCGCACAAAGAGTATAGCAGCCGGGGACTGACTGAAGCGTGCAGCGATCGGTTGTAATACGAAACAAAAGCTTGCTACAGCAATGCTATTCCCATTCTACAACGAAGAAGAAAATAAAAGAATATTCTTTATTACACTTTCCTCTCGAGTTAAAAAGCGACATTAATGTCTTGCTCACTTGGAAGCTTTAATTGGGGTTCTTATTTCTGAAGAATGAACGGGAACAGGAAATTCCGGGAAAAAATTAAGGGTACCAAAAAATATTTTTTCAGGTCGCAACCTAACGTGATTATCTGATACACAAAACGAAAAATTCTACAAGGAAAAATACAAGGAGCAATATTTGGAATGTTCATATATTTTTTGAGACTGGATTTCTACGCCGGAAAGTTAAATTGTCTACTAGGAGAACAAATTGAGAGGGACCGGCGAACAAACGACCACATTTAAAAGTCCTACTTTTTAAAAAAATTTTATGAAATGAGCTCGGAGAACTTACCTCGAAGAGGTCGGTGGGGACCTCGTTCTTTGTGAGGTGCTGCTGAACGAACTCAACAGAATCCTTGTTGTAGTTCTGTAAGACAAACGGGAAAATAATGCTCGCACCACAAAATAATCATTTGAAGTAAACACGGAATCTACGTTAATTAATTTATGACGAATTTGATAAACGGTTTTGATTTTATTTACATTCACTAAACAGTCGGAGTAGTTTTTTAGGCATACAGAAAAAATACTACAAGTTTATACAACATTAATTTATGACAGTTACATCGAAAATTATTAAATAAGAAAATTAATTAATAAATAATGAATTAGATGTGATGAACCTGAATCAGAATATATATTTCTGATTTCGTTGAATATGCACTGAAATGTAAATTTACTAATGGATCATGCTAAGCCAACAAGAGATTGTTGGTGAAGAGAAACAATTTATGTGTGCCGCAAAACATACTAAAAATAACCAATTAACAATAGTTTAAAAATAAAACGACTTGACTTGAAGTAATGATTCCGTAATTTAAGAATGGGGAAAATATTAGTTATTGAAATCAGTATTTTAGGAAATGACTATTAGTAAACGAAGCTTTTAAAATTACTGGAACGGAACTAACAGGTAGTTTCTCCCAAAACAAAATATACCATTGGTAAGCTTAGTGCAGCAGATTATTCAACGTGACGACTAACTGTTTAAATAATTAAGGAACAAGGCCTAATTAATACGGTCCTCCGTAAACTTCGAGCGGAATTGAGAGTGTATAACTGACCTTTATAAGTCTAATATGTAAATTGACCGATAGAACGTAAATTAAATCTAACGAACCCGTCTGAGATGTAGAGTACAAACAGAAGGATGCCAAGGACGGTGAAACATTACAATGGAAGCAATCAAACAAACTAAACTTTCTAGAAAAATGACGTTAAAACAACGTCACGAGTTCATTTCGTTGAGCTCGTGACAGATACCGTACAGTTCATTTCGTTGAAATTGCTTCATCAAAGTTATTTCACCGTCAGATTCCAGGTGACTTGATCCAATACGGTTCCCGAGCTCATAAAATGTGACTGTTAACCGAATTCAATTTACACATGTCAAGCAATTTCGTAGTGCACGTTTTATAAAACTAATTAGAAAAAATGTCTCGAACGTTCTTTTTTTTTCACTAGAAAAACAGACTTTTCATTATGGACCAAATTATGAAGCATTGGATGAAAAGAAAAACGGGCAATTAAGAAAAAATCAGTATGTGAGAAACAAAGAAAAAAGTGATAGGGAAACGCGGTTAAAAATTTTGGAGGTTCCGAAACAAATTCTCCGTTAGAGAAAAATTAAGGAGAACAGGACCGACATAGGGTTACAATTTTTCAACTAAAAATTACTTAGAATATAACGCTCGATTACTTAAAACAGTTACTTAAAACATTTACTTAAAACAACGCCCGACTTTAAATCATGGAAAAATACATCTTGATACAGTTGATTGTTCCGTTATGGACGAACGACAAGACAAGCCTTATATGAATGAGACACGCATCCTGCAGCGCACGAGACAAAGAGGCATATGTTGCTGAAGCTGCAAGCGTTACTAGAATGTGAGGCGGTGCACCAAGAGGTGCAGTCTTCTAGAGAATACATTACTGATGACATTATACAGCATGCATTACTGACGACCCACCGGACTTCACTCGAGTGCTAAGATGTAAACCAGACTTTCCTTGGCGTAACGCAAGGCGGCTTGACAACAGAATATATAAACAAATATTGGTTGAAATTTGACGACATGCAGGCTTGCAGACGGCAACAGAATAGGCTTAAAAATAAAATCAAACGTAGAGAATTTCTAGAATCAATCTAGAAGTGGGGAAAGCAAGATAATAGCTTTCTTAAAATATTATTAAATTGTTAGGAAAGGTACATAAATCAAATCAAACAATCACAATTCAAATATTCTTCGTGGTGACTTGGTATGAACTAATAAAATATATTGCATGCGAAAAAACAAACTCGCAATACACTGACCCTAAGAAATGAAAATGACATGAAAAACCACATAGCATGACAAGACCGCGCGACGAGCAATAATTCTACGGAGAACGTGCCACACATTTCACTTACTGGCACGACACGCCCACGCAGGCGGCCACTATAAGCCCTAATAGGTCCACTCGCCACTAAATAACTGCCAGTGTATCAGACTGCGCGCCTCCAAACCAGAAAATAGTGCGATGTGTTACCAAATATTGGGCTGTCTCTGCAAGAACGCAGGGGCTGCTACACAAGATTGAATGACCAATTACTCGAAGAAATGTTTACTTAGAAGAAGAGCATATAGAGAACAACATAAAGGGATGTGGTAGGGTGAATTACCAATAAGTGACGTAAAATGAAACAATTAGCAGAAGGGCAAAAAAGAACAAAGGGCTGTTCGAGATTGCATGAAAAAAAATGTTGAACATGTACCACCAAACATTCAAAGCGTGCAAAAATCTGAAATGGCTTAATGAATAGCAGCAGAGATATGCGGGACGTTCAGAAGCTAAGAGACTCTACAACTTAGGAGCAATCATAACAAAAATTAATGTAAAAACAAATGATAAATGGCATGCTGCACTCGATATATGGTGGGTCTCAAGCAGAAGTACATCAATGTGATGATTATTTAATGATGTAGCCGAGGCGTGTCGAAGACATTTAAACCCTGACGGGCTGTGCGAGGCTCGCATTCTCAAGGCCGATTCCGAAATATATGTCACACCCTTTTAAAATTTACAAAATGGCATTGTTTGCTAAAAACTTCACATGGTAAGGACCTAACCAACAAAAAGTAGCATCAAACAATTCCCAGACGGCTGAGAAACTAAAGAGAGTATAATGATAAACAGATTATCCCTTCGAAAGAAAGTGCAAGTTGACAAAAAGCACAAAAATTAGTAAGCCCTCCTCAAAATGCGCAAGGTTTAGTTCTAAATTAGGCCTTTATCAGAGTTGAATGAAATAAAATAGAATTTTAGTCGATCGTTAAGATTAGAGAAAATGTATAACATATATAAGAGAATAAATAATTTAATAAATACCCTACAGTGGAGGGCTATCAAAACATGTTGCTATCAAAAAGCCCTAAGATCCTCAAAGCCTGGGATGAAAACGCGTACCACAACAGTGTGAGAGATAAAGCAAGTTGTTCCAAGTTGAATTATCAAATAATTCAAGAAATGTAGGAAAAAATGTAAGGTGATGCGTTCAAGAAAAAACAGCAAACAGGCAGGTATAGCTTAACCAGAAAAGTATGACCACGCTCTGAGTAGTTCGAGCGAATAAACCAAACGAGTTATTAAAAAATACACAAATGTGTGCCCGGGGATAATTTTGAACAACGGGATGAATGCAACGAACCCCAAAAAGTATATATTTGACATTATCGCAGTTGACACCTTGACCACTGAATTAAATACGAGAAAATGTTAAACATTTCTTCGAATACGTAAAGCTGATGACAGGTTGTAGGAGGCTGTTGATCTAGTGGAAGGGTACGCACACAGTGAAAGCAGGTTGCCAGCGTGCTGGTTACCTGCTCAGGCTGGCACCTGAAACCTTAGAATACAGAAGCCTATTCGTACAGGTTTCCACTGTGAACACTTACATTATTATCCTATGTTCATTCTTGTGGCAGGTTGGAGCAGGTTGCCCGCGCGGGCAAACCTGCTTTCACTGTGTGCGCACCCTAAGGTAAGCGCTGACCTAAAAAAAGAAACTCAGAGACAGAAATGGTGAACGATGGTAACGACAATCAAGAGCAATCAATACATTCTAGGGCGGTCGATGAAAACACCGTTAAGCCTTGACTGAATTTTCACCATTGATTACAGAGACAAAAGAAACCGCCGATAGCGAAGGCTAGCAACAAAAAAAGTAAGAGGCAGCCTAACTGAAATTAGATTGCATATAGCAGCAATATGGCTGCATGAACGAAAGCCAAAATCTTTCAACCAATAACATTTAAAATTTAACCAGACCGAGCTAATTGGAGTATAACAACATTTCAGATTTTATGGCCGATGTATCTGAATATAGATAGCGTTATCCTGTTGACTCGAGTGCAGGATGATCGATAGACTACCCAGACTTCGTTGCTGCCAAAGAATGGATGTGAAGCTAGCGCGTCGTGTACAGTAGACAAACAATTTAACACAGCGGTGGTTTTAATAATAAACCAGCCGTGACTGCTTCTGTATATGCACTATATTCAAAGGGTATAAATCGTTACGCTTACATTCGGGAAGTAGAACTGGGAAATGTATTCAAACGGCACATACAGACGAATGAAGGATATTGGAACGAATTTCAAAGGATAGGATTCTTCTAGTTTTTTTTATATTTTCATAGTAAATTAATTTCAGAATCAGCAGAAATTTAAAAAGTTAATACTACCAAGCACAATATTGAGGATTTGTGAAATAAGTCTCTGGATTTTACAGCCAGCATTCAAGTATCGGAGATCCATTATCCGCATCGTTCGGAGCAGGTGACTCTCGTTACGACACATATTGTAAATATTTTTTGGAATACAAGAATAAAAAGTAAAAAGACCTTATACAATTCAGTAGTGAAAATATTCATATTATATGCACTGAAAATGAGGTTACAAAATTATTTTTGGTTGACGATATTTGATCACAGGAAATAACGCAAAAAATGTTCTGGTAAAATGTATTTTTTTAATAAATTGCAAGAAATCTGGGGAAATTTTCTTGCGTCATAAAAACCTTCAAGAGGTTTCTCTTACTGTAGTCCATTTACCAGGGCGAAATTAAAATACATTGTTGGAAGAGAAAAAAAAACGAAATTAGAAGAAAATCTTTGAGACCACTAAGGGATAGTATAAAAAATATAACTCAGTACTCACTGCAGTGAGTGACAGAGAGCACATTTTCTCTTCGACGAAAACGTGAAGTCACGGACGGACGGACAGACAGACAGACGGACATGGCAAGCACTATAGCGCCTTTTTTCCATAAATGAGAAAATGCGCTAAAAAAGCGCAACAAAAACGTCATTCACAAGGAAATACTTCACCGACATTTTTCTATAATAAAATGTCGATCTATAGGATATTTAAGTCGTGCGCCACGACTAAGACTCGAGTCTCCGGATAGAAAGTTAGGTGTTAGGTGCCAGCAACTTCCACAAGACAGCGACTCCCAGATATTGGGACTGAGCTCTTTCAATGAAAAACTTGTGGCGTTCCAAAACTAGGGCAAGACCTGGTGGGTGGTTTGATGGCAAGTCTCGGCAACAGTCCAACTGGATGGAATGCGGAGGTTATTCATTATATTGATAGCAAGTGTCTAAAACAAGCGCCCTGCAGCCTCTGCTACGAAAGGAGTGAAAGTTCAGCAAGAAATCCTTGCTTCTTACGAATACAGCTTCAGGCATATACAACACTGCCAGCTCAACCCGGTATTGCTAGGGATAAAAATAATAATTTCATGCGGTTAATAAAACAAAGAGATTATCCCTGGATCGTTATGATGGAAAATTCCCCCATCTATTATTTCAAAAACCTAGTTCTTTATAAATATTATTAATCAGTTATTCCACGCATTACATTATCTTCCTTCGGTTCACTTGATAGAAGAACTCGTTTGATCGGCGCTAGAACCATTAGATGTACTAAAGTTTTGATCAGACAGCGTGTGGTTGTCGTCACTTGAAAACCTCCTGGATTATCGCATGTAAGCTGGAACAATCCTGCGTTAGCTGCAAGGACAGCACCAAATGTCGACAATTGCGTTAAAAACATGCGCTGCCAAGCTCTCAAATCCCAGGGATTAAAAAATTGAGTAAATAATTCCAATAGTTCTTGAATCCCTGGGATTCGAGAATCCTCTTATTTATCTATATCATTTTAATTATTTTCCAACTAAATTAATATTGAATAAAGAAAAACACGTTCTAACCCACAATTACCATTGCACAAGTTTTTAATTTTTAGCTTATTTTAAAACTGGTGAAATAATGTTTGAACGCGATAGGTATTGTGGATACACATGCTCAAATTGATACAATATATTTTACATACGCTGGGCTTCATATATGTAATACATTAATTATTAGTACACTCAATGTGTTCATCACTACACCGTACAATGAGTTGCAGTGATTCAAATTCAGAAAGGAAATTTAAGTGATTTCTTCTTCGACTGGCCCACGGAACACTTTTCATTGTTTTTCATCACACGCACGAGCTCGGTAGGGCAGGGCAATTCTTCAAAGGTGCAAGCAATTTTGTAGTCGGCGACGACAAAATGCAAATGCCTGCCGTCTTTCCAGCGACTTTCAATTTCGAAAGTCACCCAGAAAATGTATGGGTCAAATTGTTCACATAGTGAAACACTCTCTTACCCACAGCATGTGTAGAGAACGGACGTAGCACTATTACGTTCAAACTGGGTCAGGATGACCCACACAAGCGCAAAAAGTGCATATTTATTTGGACAATGTCTCGCTTATTTTTCTGAGTGATCGCGTCGCCGCAGCCCATAAACAGGTCCGGGAATTTCAGTGTTGCCCACGAGGGCTTCCGCGTGTAAAATCCAATTGCGTCGGACCCTCGACAAAAAAAAAACGCTAACAAATATTACAAGAAAAACAATCACGAACTTTAAATTCATGTGACGAACATCAAGATATTATTCTTAAGGACACTCGTCAACATATTAAATAATATTATTAATCTTTATATAGTCTCCAAGTACTTTGACCTTTGTTCAAAGTTTGTATTTCTATTTACAAGGCTTCATTTCTTCCGACCCAATAAATGGTAACATCGACGTTCATTGGTTTACACTGTGCGACCGTTAGTCAGTACGTTATTTAATGTCCTTGTATGCGTCCTACATATTTTGTTGAAACCATTATTTTGCACCTCGTCTTTTTTACGTCAAACCACTTCGCCGAGGGAAAGTAAGCTATGTTCACTTGCATTATAACCCGATATTAAATATGAATAAAGTTGAGAATTATTGACGCCCTAGTATTCTGCAGCGGCGTAATGGTGCTTCTGTGGTGCTCAAATTCCCTTAAATACTTAAGAATTGTGTTCAGTGATACCTTGCAGGTGGGAGGAGTTTGAATCTGAATTATTCTATTGGATCAAGTCAGCCTTCAATTACTGATCTGAAATTTTCCCTACAATTATTCACGCTGTTCCTCAATAAATACCACTGAACCTTCTAATTAATCAATACTAATTATTATTAGTAACAGAATTAATATTATTAATTATTCTGCAGCGATGGTCGATGACCGTGACCATATGATTTGAGCTCTACACAAGAGGTTTTTTTTGTATCTCATTTCATTTCTTATTGCTTGTTCAAAAATTTGAACTCCTTAATTATTATGCAAAACTACAAAATTACTCCCTTTCAGAGTAGCAAATTGGAGTACATGACAAAAATAAAACCATCTTGCAAATATATAAACTACATGTGAAGATTTTAGGATAACTAGAAAACATTCAAAGAAACGAAGTTTACAAAACTTTTTTTACAAAGTAAATGCTCAAGTTTCCATAGCAACATAACAAAAAATTAATAACTCCGTCGCCTAAGTCATCTAACAAGAGCCATCAAATCCTAACGCTAAACAAATTCCATCATACAAGTTCATTAGTTAATGAATTGAAATAATGCTCTGGAAGTCGGTATCAAAAATCTACAGGAGACGAGGCTTTCTCAAGAAAATATTCGTCTTCAATATAGGAAAGTAAGTTTTATGTAATCTGAATGAATAGCTATTCTTCACACGGCACCTAATTTGCTGGCACGAAAACTTTGTACACTAAGTGTCCTCGTAAATAGCAATAATTTTCTCTGAAGGGAAGTCTAAGGTTGACTCTACACGTATAAAAAACCGAGAAATTCATATAAAATACTCGAGTTTCCTTGGTGTAATATATATGTGAACTATCATTGACGTGCAGGAGATAGAACAGAATGAATAATTTAATTAATTAAATGTTAATTAATAATTAACATTTTAGGAGCGTCAAGACATAGAATATCGTCGAGTTTGGTCCTCCTAATTACAGTATTGAGTGATAAATGTAACCTTAATAAGTTAAAAGCAAGAACAATAAGCGAATATGAGTGCATAAAATCATGAATATGAATCACGTAAACTTGGTCAAACAATAAAAAACTGCAAAATTGGTGATATAAAGCAAGATCATAAAGAAAATTGTCACGTTTTATCAATTTTATTGCTTCTTTTAAGATTGACCCATATGAGAAGAATGTATGAATGTTTCAGTTCCAGTAAGAAGCACACTAGACGCACAACAATTAACAGCTTCACTTTGAGCTTTGACATCTGCCAAACCTATATTGGTTTTCAGTGAAACTATACGAGCTTGATATACAATATAATTAGAGGATTCTAGAATAATGTTCACCTAAGTTCCATGATATAATGTATTATATAACTAATATAATGCATTATTGTAAGGATCAAGCCATTTCTAGTTAACCGTAGGGTAATATTCACATTCGGACTCACAAGCTGAGTAAATTAGCCGGCCATCAGCCACTCTTACTCAGGCAGGCAGCGCCATAGGTTAGTAATTTGATGGGTGCTCTTGATGGGAAATCTTCACTTGTCTTACTTGTGATAATTGTTTTCTATGTAACCTTTGAAACATTTAAGGGGCCACGCTGTGTCTATTCCTATTCCGGTTGGGAAGACTATCTGGTACACCAGTGACCGGAGTTTAGAGCAAGACTACCACAGCAGTACGTGTTATCGAGTAGGTCTATTGAGACGTCAGTCGTCTGTGCCTCTACCAGTCGTCTGTGACTCTATACTCGTCCATTATTACCCACCGATTCGATTGATGCTAAAAATGTAAGGGTATCGGAGATGCTGAACGGCTTCAATCGAATCGGTGGGTAATAATGGACGAGTAACACAGTAATTTTACTTTAATATAAACGTATTGACAACTTAACCTAGGAATAAGGAGAGGTAATTAGAAGGAGTGCAGATAGCTGACGATAGAGTCACACAGACGACTGACGATACAGTCACACAGACGACTGACGATACAGTCACACAGACGACTGACGATACAGTCACACAGACGACTGACGATACAGTCACACAGACGACTGGTAGAGGCAAAGACGACTGGCGGCTCAATATAGGCCTATACTCGATAACACTGCTGTGGTAGTCTTGCTCTAAACTCCGGTCACTGGTTTTGTACAAGATAGTATACCAGGATACTATACCAGGATAGTAACCGGGTTGATTAGTTACAAAAAGACCAAAAGTTCTTCGGTTGAATTAACACAAACGCGTTTCCAATTGATGTATCAATTGGAAACGTTGATTGTATATATTGTAAAAAAATATCAATCATTGATGAGGGTTAGCAAAGTTTCTAATAACGCACACCGCAGGCCCCAAATATTAGCAAAAAGGATGTTATAAATGAGCCACAAGACAGGTTAATAATCGCCAATAGTTTTTTTACGACACATTAGGATAACCTCTAATACTATAGCTTCGCATTAAAAAAATCTTAGTTTAAAACAATTTCTCCCGAGGAGAGGTTGCACTGGTGAGATCTCTCCAACATTAGCTCGGTTTTTCATTCATTACCAAGACGACCCTTAAAAATAAGACCTGTTACTACCAGAAACACAAACCCTGTTAAAAACTTTCAAGTTATTTTGAAAGCGATCCTTAAATTAATGCCACATAAACCGACAACACAAAACTACCAGGATAAATAAATTGAAATTGTCATTAACAGTATTAAACCAAAGATTAAGGCAATATTAAGCACTGACATTAATCCAGTTCGTCAGTCGTCTGTGTGACTCTATCGTCAGTCGTCTGTGTGACTATCGTCAGTCGTCTGTGAGACTCTGTCGTCAGTCGCCTGTGACTCTGTCGTCAGTCGTCTGTGTGACTCTGTCGTCTGCAGTCGTCTTTTTGACTATATCGTCAGTCGTCTGTGTGACTGTCGTCAGTTGTCTGTGTGACTATCGTCAGTCGTCCGTGTGACTATCGTCAGTCGTCTGTGACTCAATCGTCGGCTATCTGCACTCTTTCTAATAACCTCGCCTTATTCCTAGGTTAAGTTGTCAATTCATTTATTTTCACGTAAAATAACTGTGTTACTCGTCCATTACTATCACCGTTTCGATTGATGCCAAAAATGTAAGGGATTCGGAGATGATGAACGGCATCAATCGAATCGGTGGGTAATAATGGACGAGCAACACAGTAAGTTTACTTGAATATGAATGAATTGACAACTTAACTTAGGAATAAGGAGAGGTAATTAAAAGGAGTGCAGATAGCCGACGATTGAGTCGCAGACGACTGACGATAGTCACACGGACGACTGACGATAGAGTCACACAGACGACAGGCGATAGAGTCACAGACGACTGACGACAGTCACACAGACGACTGGCGAGTGACGACAGAGTCACACAGACGACTGTCGATAGTCACAGACGACTGTCGATAGTCACAGACGACTGGTAGAGGCACATACGACTGGCGGCTCAATAGGCCTACTCGATAACACTGCTGTGGCCATCTTGCTCTAAACTCCGGTCACTGGTGTTGTACAAGATAGTATACCAGGATAGTAACCGGGTTGATTAGTTACAAAAATACCAAAAGTTCTTCGGTTGAAGTAACACAAACGCGTTTCCAATTGATCTCATTGATGAGGGTTAGCAAAATTTTTAATAACGCACACCGCAGGCCCCAAATATTAGCAAAAAGGATGTCATAAATGAGCCACAAGACAAGTTAATCACCAATATTTTTTTACGACACATTAGGATAATCCTAATACTATAGCTTCACATTCAAAGAAAATCTTAGTTTAAAACAATTCTCTGAGGAGAGGTTGCACTGGTAAGATCTCTCCAGCATAAGCTCAGTTTTTCATTCATTACCAAGACGACCCTTAAAAATGCGACCTGTTACTACCAGAAACACAAACCCTGTTAAAAACTTCCAAGTTATTTTGAAAGCGACCCTTAAATTAATGCCACATAAACCGACAACACAAAACTACCAGGATAAATAAATTGAAATTGTCATTAACAGTATTAAACCAAAGATTAAGGCAATATTAAGCACTGACATTAATCCAGAGAACGAATTTATGACCAACAACAGGACAGGTATAAATCGATTCAGCCAGCAACATTGAGACCAGAGTTAAATTAAATTAACGTCATTATTAAGCGCTGCAAATATACCAACAACGATAAGCCCATGATTGTAATTTCACCGCGATAAATTAAACTAGAAATAAGTCAAATTAACAACATTGAGTCCAGGATCACTACAATATTACCGGGTTGATAGAAGCCAGAATTGAGGTGATCTAATCAGCAACATGGAGCCCAGGATTACGACAATGTTACCGGGATAATTGAAGCCAGAATTGAGGTGATTTAACCAGCAACATGGAGCCCAGGAGAACTAAGACATATGACGAAGAACAGTAAAAGACAACCCACGACAGTGACATACAGTCAGGTGCTGCAAACGCTGTGGTGGGTCGTACGGAACGCCCCCTGGCAGAGCGAAGAACCCAAGAAATCGCGAGGGAGAAAGCCCCGTCAGCAGAGCTCTACCCACACCGCCTCTGGCCGACCCATGATAAAGCTTACCATGCTGCCCCTCACTCGACTGGCTCGCACAAAGCTAGAAAAAAACACCAATATTCAACAGAATTTCTTTAGACTAAATTTAAGAGTCAAGTTTGCAGTTTATTTACATCCACCAAGTACCCACGCTGTTGTAAATTACGGATAAACCACGGGTCAAAGTTGAGTCACAGATGAGCGTTTAACTGTCTTGTATGCGTTACCGTGTGGGCGAAACAGAACAAAACGGCCGACTAAAGACGATAATTAAGTTGCTTGACTACGGTTCCATAACGATACCAAGCCATTGGCGAACGCATTTGCACCGACATGTTTTATTCAAGATTCATAATTAACTATACACTACATAGAAAAGATCACTCATTAACTATATATAACTAACATTAACATTTCAGCTATACGAACGAAGCTTTGGGTTGATAACACTTACTGAGGCAGTCTCTCGAACTGCAAGGCGCCCACAGCCACCCAATGATATTACTAAGCAGGATTTTGGTTATTTTTAAACATATTTCAATATAACGCAAATATTTCTTCATAAATTGATGACTATTACCTATGCCCGACCATATTATATATAACTACTGCGAAAATTTTCTATACCATAGTCAAATTTCAACCCTTGCCTTGCAGAATAATTATGAAAATATATATGTGAAACGATAGAATAACTTGACAAATTATTACGGGTGATACTGAACATTTGCTTAACTTTAAACCACAGTTAATTTCTGGAACCGTTACGAATCTTGAAGTTCAATGGAATATTCCACAGATGACTATAGCCATTAATTTCACTACAACAAAATGTGGTAGCCATTAAAAGGCTTCAGGCGTTGAGGTTAACGAATTAGAACATTCATAATGATGGCTCATTACACGAGAGACAAATTCGAGTGCAATTAATTACTTTGGCAAAAAAGTCAAAATAGACACAACAAGCCGCAGTGAACGATTTTGCATCGTACATTAGAGGTGAATTTTTAATCAAGCTGAAGTTCGCGTAATGAGGCGCACGGCTCAATTAATGTCTGATGCCGCATTAAGCCTAATTACTGAACACCTTATGAATTTCAATCTCAGTCACTTCTGTGTCTGGAATTGGAATTAGGGACGTGAAGATTTCCTAAGCGAGTTGGTACTTGAAAAAGGTCAGTCACGCTGCTCATACACCCCGAAAAATTATTGAATCATACTGTCAGAATAGAGACACACTTTCTTACTCATAGCATGGGGCATGCGGTGAGCGGTTGTAGAGCTGATACGCCCTTAGCCAGGCCACGCTGTGCCAAGATGACTCATAAAAGGGCAAAAAGTGAATCGTTTCTTGGACAAAGTCTCGCTTATTTTTCTGAGCGTAGTGATGTATTGAAGTACAGAGATGACATCTCGCAGAAGAAAGAAGACGTCGGGGAAGTGCGGCGCAAGAGCAGCGAGAGCGAGCGGTTGGGCCAACAGGTGAGACTGAGCCTGATCGATATGGAGCCCTCTTAAAGGGTCGCTATTGAGAGAGCCCCCCTCTCTCGACTCAATTTCAGTTTTTTTTAACTATCAAGCAGGAAACTATAGCTCGTTTGACTTCAGTGAGGGACGCTTGACACACATGCACCACCTCCAACTCGCAACCCAAGATCGTCTGCGCGTTCAACTCTAAAATCATGACGGCAGCGCAGGTCAAATTTATATATTGCCTAGCAAAGTTCTGGCTTTTGCTCACATAACTATTGTAATAAGAACGTGTCGGCGAAAACGCTAGGGGCACTCGAGATATTTCACCCTTGACAGTAGTGATCCTGCAAAGCTGACAGATGACCTAATTTCTCAATAAATTTTACGTTCCAGAGGATATTTAACCAGAGAGCTTCGAGAGCATATTCTCAAAATCCATATCAAACTCTAAAGCAAAATTTGGACACGTGATATAAAAAAACGTTACGAGCACACTGTAGCCCTAAAAATATCGGCTCAAGTTACTTTTACAAGTGGTTAAAATATAATATATTTATGCCATTTTATTTATAATAGTTGTCATGCACCGTATTCCGAGAACATAACTACAGGGCCACAAATGTTCAAGCTATTCAATAGAAGTTGAAGGTCCAAAAGCAGTTCATGCTACCAACAAAATTTTGTTTTACTCAAAGAGGAACATATCACTTCATGGAATGCAATCAAAAGTTATTGAGTTCAGAACACTGCATGCGAACGCTGATTGAAGTCGACCGCAATAACACGAGGTCGAAGAGTGAAGAGATCGTATTCTTGGTGAAAAAGCTTGGTACTAGCCTAGAAAAACAAACATGTAGATAATATAGCTCTAATGGTAATGTATGAGATTAACAGATCTTCTAAAAACATGTTCCGAGATAAAAAAAAATGTCTTTCGATTCCGAAAAACCTAAATTACCATTTGTCCAAATTCTCAGACCGATCTTGATGACTGTGGACACCAAGCAGTGACTTGGGGCTTGAGGAATATTCTGATTGTAAACATAAGAGACAAATTACAAGGGTTAGTTCGTAACCGATTTCAATACTGCGGCAAAAATATAGCCAAGTAAAATACATTAATATGGTTTAATTCTAAACAGAAGAATATACTTTGTACACGCTCTTCTAAGTATTCTAAATTGAAGTGCAAATATTTTTGTTTGGTTTATAATTTTAAAAATATTCGAAATAACAATGCTGAAGTTGAAGCGTGAGCTAAAGTGGCGGCATGTAACCCGATAGCCAAGTGACGCGTAGTCTGGTTAACGACAAGAGCAATTAGCTTGTTAGCATCACAAGTTAATGGGTTGTGTTTGCAAAGTAAACAAGCCAATTTGTCACCACGAGAGTTTAGCGCAAACCTGTCAACCTGAGCAGACATCACTGGGTGTAGAGAGCACATATCACTGGGTATTAGACATATTTCGGTTGAAGATGTGTAACCCCGTGCATATTTTAGGCGTCACTCTGCATACTAAGCAGAGTAACAATTTCAATAATTGACTTCAAAATATTAGCAAGATTTAAATTACGTTAAATTTATGTATGAAGTTTTTACAATATCCTTAAAAAAGAAGCTTGTTTTCTGAACATTTCTGAACAATCGATAAAGACATAGTATGAACACGCATTTTTGCACAAATGAATTACGTGAGACTAGAGCACCAAGCGCCTGCGTATGAGTTTCCAGACCTCATTCGACTAGGTAATTTCATGCAGCCCATCACGACAGTATAATCTGAAGTTAGACTAATTCAAGGGCCTTCTATTCATTATTGCTCAGACGCCGCCAGACATTTCTGTCAAGACAATGGCCCGCCTGAAGCATCTGCAGTCGTCATCTCGAACCCAATAAGTGCCTGTCACTTCCTCCAGACTCCTACGAACCAACAATTCATGGGAGACCAAACCCTTAAAATGAAATGAGATCCTGAACAAATAACAGAAGCTGAGCCTGACAAAAGGCCATTGCAGATAGGAATGTTCCATCCGAGTTAATGTCGATCTAGTTCTATTATCAACAGGAATAAAGTAGTATCACTTGTTCATCTCGGATGAATACGGATATCTGAACATATGTAAGACGGAAAATGAAACGCAAAGTTACTCCCTTAACGCTCGTGTGGAAAAAATGTAGAGAAATTTTAGGTTGAATGGCAACTAGTACGACATTCGAAAGTTTGATTGGATAATCACTTCGCGCTATAAATGAGATGAATTGTTGTATATAATAGTTATACGGTAACAAATGAAGGAAAAAGCATAGAACACCGATCACTTTAATGTACAATAACTAGGATCGTGCACCCACACAACACTACGGACATTACTACAGCAATTGCAGTGATGAATGTTAGTTCCGAAGAGCACAATTTCGCAAATTGGAAACCCGGAAGAACGCTTCACAAGCACCGGTCTAACTTGCTGCTGACGAAGAACACCAGACGGCCCAACTTCTCGCTAATGTACGGCATGACGTACAGTAACGATGGCCTTCAAACTATCGTTAAAGTAAGATAGAAGCGCTCGAAATGAGGCAATCTCAAACAAAAATGCAACAGAAATTTTGTTATCAGGCGAATAGGAGTAATTAAGCTTCAAACCTGCACAGACAATGCACCAATGTTAACTTAAACAGGGTTATTGGCAAGTAAAAAGGTTGAAAAATTCACACGGTAAAATCTCAACCGAAAGTTAAACGAACTAACGATGGGTCTTGGCAACTGCAGAGGGCCCGAGCTACGGAGGATCGTAAGTCCTTAATAGCACGTATAAGTCTGTAGACAAACTTAGCGCCTGGGGATCGTTCCAAAACTTCTTCAAAAAATCATGAAGTTGGTCGACAAAAATCGAGCGAGTGCAAATGAAATTGGTTCCCCAAGAAAAACTGCAAACGTTTGATAATTTTACGTCCGAGCCGAAAGTTTAGATCTAATTTGAAAACATTAGAGAGTGTTTGACTCAGTTATTGACACGGGGTTCTTACAAATTAGATGTGTAATAAAGAAGTCAAGTTGTAGCAAAGGAGACTAATCAAGTACTAAATAATAGATGAAATTTACTATCACAGCCTCGTTTCCCATAACACGTATTTTAGCAAAAAATATTGTAGCGACGCAAAAGAGTTCGGGCAGAGGACATCCTGGAATGGAACTTTAACATATAGTAAGCTAAAAAATATACTCAGTCCTCATTGAAGTGAGTGACAGATAGCGCATTTTCTTGTCAACGAAAACGTGAAGTCACGGACGGACAGACGGATGGACGGACATGGCGAGCACAATAGCGCCTTTTTTCCATAAATGAGATAATGCGCTAAAAATAGAAAGGTAAACGTGAAATCTGTAACTTAAGGGGATTTCCCAAAGAGTGTTCCAACAATGTTCATTGCTACCACCAGCCAGTTAAGTAGTAAACACGTGATTGTATTGCATCTTACAAGATAAGCTCTTCTGACGCACTTTACAGTGGTTAGTGATGCGAGAGAATTGACGTACAAGGTGTTGACTTCCTATAGACATACGAAAACATGACTGCGTTGACACACGATGAGTTGCCTGCGTTGGCACACGACGAGTTGACTGCGTTGACATACGAAGAGTATGCAATGATGACCCAAGTATAGTTGACTGCGTCGGTATACGACTTAACTGAGTTGACGTTCAAAGAGTTGCCAGCGTTAACGTCCAAAGAGTTGCCACATTTGATGCACATCGAAGTTTCGTTATACTAAAGGCACTAGGATGCGTCCAGTAGTGGCCGTAGATCAGCAGGACGAGCGCCAATATCCGCTGTGCTAAGCCAGGAAACGACGCTCGTCGTTGCTCGCGAATAACACACGACCAAAACTGCCACCAGAAAAAAAAACTGCTGCCACAAAAACGCATGCCCATCTTCAGAGGAACGAGGAAGACGGACGGCATGAAACGGGGACACTCAAAGCCTCACGCAAGTCGTCCGTGCAATGTACGTTCAGAGAGAACAGTTGCAAAATAAACTCGATGCTAAGACGAAAAAATACGTTTTTTCATAGATGACTCAAGACGCGTTTTCCTAGGAAAATCAAATTGAATCAACGTGATGTTCACGTTTCAAAGGTATACATATATTTGTAAGCTGTGCAAAAAATAATAATGTTGAAATAAATAAATAAAAGAATATAAAATGATCAATGGAATCCCCAAAATAAGAAATAAAGGCATGCACCTCGTAAGTGTCGCAAGCCGATGTAAGGCAAACGGATATCCAAGAATTTCCAGGAAATGCGATGGTCGAGCAACGGCAATTGCATATATTTACTGCGAACAAGCATTGTTTAGCTTTTACGCCTTAATTAATAATAATGACGCCTTTTACTGACATTCACAATCCTGGGCCAACATTCTATAGCATGTGGGATCATGATCGTATTTTGAGAAATCAAGTTTCAAGGAAATTACTCAAAGGCCGTAACAAAATCGATCCACAGCATGCTTCGCCAAAGTAATCAAGCCAGTCTATGAAACTGCAACGGAAACCCCGCAATAGAAGGCAGACCAGCACTCCACACGCCTGATTCAGTTGAGGAAAGCAGAAGTAATGCTTCATATCAAGTTGCTCTCACCCACACCCCGAGTATTTACGATCGCCGCTCAAAGGCATCAATCATGCAATGCATGCGAGGCCAGGCTCTCTCCCTAATGAGACTTGAGCAGATATGTTGCTGGTGTCGTAGCGGCACTCGACCACTGTTGTCATATCATAGCATGCGCGATAACGAGCCGAGTTGAAGATCTTCAACTCGGCTGCTTTGGTATACGCACTTTGCAAGTATACGCACTGTGCAATGCATCGTATATTGTTCCGCGACATGTTACCAATTAAGAGTAAACTGCAATAAATGATATGAACATCTCGAGTTTTAAATGAACTGTTAATAGTGCGTTCAAATGATGATAGCTCCGAAGGCTGGCCCCTGGCTGGGAATGAACCATGTAAGACTGTCACTAATTGCACGGACTATTGGCTGGCGTAATCAAATCGTAGAGGAGATTCCGCGAAGGCCTGCGAGAGATGCTCAATGACGGAAGCTGTGATGGGAGAAATTATTCCTTGACATCAGAGAGCAAGCATGAAGTTGATGCAAACGTAAAGCCCTTATGCCACTGCTCCCCTGGAATGGTGAAATAAATATGGGTGAATAATGTTATGATTCCCAAGCATGATTAATGTCTAGTGATATTTTTGGCTAAATTGTTATCAAATCAGTAAGAAATAGACAAAACAAGTAAGTCCTGGATGACGGAGCATGAAATTGCTGGAAGATCACTGATTTTGCTTGGAAATTGACAACTGTAAATAAATTAAACATTATATTAGTTAATACGAATAGGTTGCGAGATAAGATAGCACATCAACTTCACCTGAATCAGGCCGGTAAACCGCAGCGAAAGATAATTGACACCAGTGTGATAATGGGTCGATCTCAAATCTCAATGATACGCCACGTCAAGTTCGCAAGATAACCACGGATATTTTATCATGGATATTTTTTTTCATGGTAATCTTCTTATCAGAAATTTACTCATTTCAAGTAAACACGAATAGATACAAGTCTCTATGTACTTAATGCAATAAGCGGCGATATAGCAACAACAGCAGTTTCAAGTTTAATGATCGGCCAAAATCGGAATGCTTCGGAAAAATTTATTCGACGTGATTGAGAAAATAATAGTAAATAGTTATTTCCAATTGGAAATTATTTCATATCTGAAGTTGAATGTTTCAATTGAATTGTTTAAATTGCCCTAGCCGCAACTGATTTATCGCAATGTCCGATCGTCTTAACAACATATCAGAGAAAATATCTGTAACTCGTCAAAGTTGTTCATATCCGAACTTTATAATGTGACACCAATACTAAAAAAAATATCATTCTCACTGCAGACTGATAAAATATCAGTCAGTGAGACATAAAATATCAGTCTCACTGCAACTGAAATCTTTCAAAAAGACAATTAGCCTTATGTTATGAAACTTCGGTTAAATCATAAAACCTAGTTAAGAAACATAGCCAAAGCAAAATGAAACACTCTTTTTCAGTCATCACTTTAAAAGCCAAAATTTTAGTGAAAAGATCCTTACAGCGTTATTCTCAACTCACACGAATATAAAAAGCTACAATAAATAACTTAACATACACTAAAATTTCTTCCTAAAGGAATACCCACATGTTTTTTCTCGCTGATATTCGAAGCTCAACTATATCAAAGATGCTATTACGTGCATCTGACAGAAGGAGCAAGTATGTAATAATAAGTAAGTATTATTACAAGTAATACAAGTGTAATAAACGCTGTATAAATGAAGCACGATCAAGATGCACATCAGTTTAAATTACACAGGAGCTGCAGTTATAACGGCGTAAGAATGAGAGTAGAATGTTTTATGAATTAATATCGAAATAATTTCTGCAATAAAATCCTTCATGAAAAATCTATTTTACACTCTAAAAAAGAACGATACATTCAAGCACGTCTTTTCTATGCATCAACACTTAAAGCAAGGTCGGATTATTCGCTTTTAGAATTCGTATCACAATCATATTTACAAGCGATATGAGGTCAGACAATACAAGATTTCGTAGCAAGGACCTTATGATAATTTGTGTCGAATTTAGCATCATATTTGATGCATTTTAAAAGAAATCCGCAGCTACTGGAAAGACCGGATTAGAAGGGTCTGGATTTTGTGGCTACGATCGTATAGCGGCAAGTAAGATAGGTTGGACGGGTTTGTATTTCGTGGCTACGAACGTAGTTGAAACGAATATCGTGTCGGACGAGCCGTATATATTTTGTGGCTATGATAGTTAAATAAGATCAGGGGGAGCAATAGCTGCGTAGAACTCGATGTACGTCGGCATCGGAGGCATGTTAATTATTCAACAGACCCATCCGCCGTGATTTCAATAGTGTAATGGGCGTCTAAGAAATTAGGCATGAAAACCTCAGTTTTTAATGATCGTCAGCCATTTTCTTCTTAATTAATAATTCACGAATTGAAACAACTTATCGACTGGTTCAGTCGTAAACGTGAAATGTGATAAAAATTTTAGGAATCCGATAACACGATAATTTTGAGGTATACAAAAAAAATACAAAAGACGTACAATTTTCAAGTGTGTCTTCTTACAATAGAAGCAGAGGCACAGGGAATTTGTTTACTTCTGGGGTGATGCATAGAAATTCACCAACTCATGATAATTCTTCGCCATTCTTGTAGATTCCCGAATGACAGAGAAAAAATTTTGACAAAAGCTGCAGCTACTTCAAGAACTTTCGGTGCCTTTCACATGCTCGAGAGTCTGGAAACACGAGTCAATGGAACTCGCTGTCTCGATGATACACAAAAATTTTATGTATTTAATGTAAAGGCCAGAGGTTGGTACAGGAAAATCGAGAGCAGTCCCTACAATGTTATATATAGAAAGACTTACCAAGAGACCTGGAATAGAAGAATGAAATTACTTCTGAAGAATGTAAGCTAAACTAATAAGTGATAAAGATACTTGAAAAATATGATTATGATTAAAATTAAAAATTAATAACAAAACAAAATAATGTAAAAAAAGAAAAGTAACAAGCAAACTCGTTTGATACTCACGTCAAAACACGAAGGAAGTTTATCGAAATATTTAAATAAAAATAGTCAATATATTGAGAAACAGTCTTCCAGCACGCGCATGAAAATAAAACATGAGCATAAAGAATTCATGCAAACAAATACGATACACAGGGTGGAAAAGAAAAGAAAACTTGTTCAATACTCACGTGCGAATTCGATAGGAGTTCCTTCATTATAAAATTGTCATAAATATCTCTGGCGCGCTTCCTTCTCTCCTCGGCGTTCTCTATTTTCTCGTAGTTTCGTATCTGGAACATAAACATCTTTTTAATCATACTGTAAATTAAGAGCGGATGAATCGGCATTAAAAACACGAAAGACGTTGATTTTACAAAAAAGATGTCTAGTTCAAGATTAAATAAAACTCAATCATATACATATCGCCATGGAACAAAGATCGGCCAAGCCGAACTTGCTTAAATGCAACAAACTCATATCATACTACTACACATAAATAGAATCTAGATAAATTAATAGAAATACCTAAATTTAGACAGCACCGATGTCAACAGATGCTATATGAGGTGAAACAGGAGAATCAATTCGAAACTATATAAATCCGGCTCGCGAAAGTCACGAAATTAGAATGTATGTTATTCCAAACCCAAGACATCCGTGACGAGAAAAGGAGGTTGATCCTGCAAGCCTGAGAAGCGGATCGGCACAGAACACAATTTTCTAGCGCAAGTGAAGCATGCAGTTTGTACGGTACGATTAACTAAAGAGGTCCGGGTTACAGTGCGCATTACTTGATTCCCCGGAAAAAATTCGTTCGTGTTACTTCTCGTTGAGCTGTAAGTACAGCTTTATCGGGAGAAGTTGCAATAAAAATACATATATAAATAATTTTAATAACTGTTAATAACAATGACGAAGTTAGATTATATTATATAGAAATAATAATCACATCTCAAGATGTTGAGGCTTAAATACAGAAACATGAAATATAGTTATCATTGTGGAGGATAAAACCTAAGAAATTACGTGGGATTTAATAAAAAACGAAACTGCACATGGATCCTGAAAAAATAAAGAGCTAGAAAAACCTAAATTTCAAATAGTTGGACAATGTTTTTCAAGTAGACAATATAGTTTTCAAGTTCATGATAATAACGTTTGTGCTTAGAAGAGCTTGTCATTTTTTGTTAAAGTTTTCACCTCCTGAGCTGTTGAAAGAAACTGCGAAGAACCAGCATGCTTTCTTTCTGGGCACCTGCCTGGTTAAGCTTTTGTGAATACGTGATCTGCAGCCGAGAATTCTAATACCAATATATACACGCGACACGAACAGTCGCAATGCTGCTCCGACAGCAACAAGAGTTGTAACAATGACAGCATTCTTGATACAATAGTAGTAACAACAGCAGTAGAAGTAACAAGAGTTGTAACAATGACAGCATTCTTGATACAATAGTAGTAACAACAGCAGTAGAAGTAACAAGAGTTGTAACAATGACAGCATTCTTGATACAATAATAGTAACAACAGCAGTAGAAGCAACTAGAGTTGCAACAATAGCGGTAACCTCAAGACAGCGACGGCAACAGCGGCATCGGCAGCAAGTAACTCCACGGGGACATATGTTGGTTCATAACACATCCTCTGCAGCTCAACACATAATCAGCTTTTGAAACAAATGAGTACAAAACAATAACAAAGTTTGGTTGTGATGTAAAGGAATACCTTGCCTATTAAAGGTACTGATTATAAAAATATGTTAAGTAACTACTAGCATAGGTAATTTGCTTGCGATCCATTTTTTTGCAACTCGGGCACGGATTAAAAAAAATATAACTCAGTACTCACTGCAGTGAGTGACAGAGAGCGCATTTTCTCGTCGACGAAAACTTGAGGTCACGGACGGACGGACAGACGGACATGGCGAACACAATAGTGCATTTTTCATAAATGAGAAAATGCGCTAAAAAAAGTCAACGCGTTAAATATGACGAAATAGTTGACCTGGTGTATCCAATTCACGGTTCTTGAATTATCATACGCTTGATGTTCACAGATGTGGGTCACGATATAGAACACTTGCGCACAAAGCGGTATGTGCATTACTTGAACATCAACCTTCACAAGTTTATCATCGACTTTGTCTGGTGAATTTAGTGACTTAAAAAGTTTTTAGGGCATAATTTGCCATGATTTTTCAAAGGAATCATTTTTCACATATTATTAAATAGGCAATATTGGTTAAAATTTATACCGTAGCAAATAAAAGGTTATACAATGTAGACAGTTGAAATTGGAATGAAATGACCCCGACACGAAATTGAATGATTTTCACGAAATCTTATAACGTTTCATTCTTGTTCTCCAAAATAAAAATCGCAGTTCGAATTTACTTGGCTAGAGATTGAAAACAAAATTGTATTAGTGTCGTTGTGCCTTATAGCATAATTAGTACAGTATTATGACACAATAAACTTACCAAAGTGCACATCGTGGCCTGGGACTGCTACGTTCGAAACAATTACCAAGTTACCAAGTCCGAGCATCACTGCCAGTACAGTGATGCCTATAAATCAGCATCGCTGCCAGTGATGCCTGGTCTGGTATTGGAACATCCATGCCATGTATGAATCGTTGTCAGTGCCACACATTAAAGTCTCAAAAATTGCCTTTGGATGGAAACGTACAGGTGTTGATTTAGACGCAGCTGTGGCTTTGATGCAACCCATTCGATTTTATGTAGGTTAAAGTTGAGGGTGATGAACAGGAATTATGCAGCTTGAGTGATGAAAATAGTAATGGCCTAAAGACCTATCCATTGATACAATTGAAATAGGCAGTGATATGATTTTTCAGGCTACGTTGCTCGATTACCTAAATTAAGAAAAATTATTCCATTTACCAGCTCACCAGTGAGGTTTGTGACAACGCACTTTGAATGAACGACAGATTAGAGTATATAATATTTTACGATAAATACACAATTCTTCCAGTTGAAATGACATTTAACTAATTACATTTTCATGCGAGATTTTCTGAGACTTTTCTGAAGTTGTAAATAATGCAATAATGATAATTAACAGAAAGATTAATGACATACTTAAAATTGATTTTATAATTAATACTAAAGAGAAAATTGAGGTTTCCAACAGATGGCGTTCCGCGTTAGACGACATCGTGTTTACGAATTACGGGAATAGAACATCTAACAGTAAAGGAAATGTTTGCCGGCAATGCAATTGATACCATACAATAATCTATTGACGGGAAGCCGACGGGATACAACAGAATAATGGGTATAAGGACAGCGGGATTTTACGTTGTGTGTAAAGCGAGGCAGCTCAGAGCCATCTGAAGGACAAGTGAAATTGCACGGCAGGAGGCCGGTATTTACGTTCACATTTTAATGGTCATATGGATAAGTATTCTGTAGGGCGGGAAGAAAGGCAGATCAGATGAAGGTCGTCAATGATTTTTTTTATATTTTATTGGAGATTTAAACATGAGTTCACTTGGAGGATCTTGATAAACGAGCTAAATGCTAGGCAGCTATATAGTATGCCTGTTGAAATTGATTAATATTGACATAAAATGATACAAAACTACGGTTTTCGGAGCTATGCTGCAAATGGGTGCAAAATTTCACCGTAGGTAGCACTTATATCAAGTTCTACGCCGGACTAACGAATTTTAGCAGGGTGAACAAACTGCACCATATGTGCAACCGTCCCGCAGCTACGGGTAATGTACAGCTGAAAGTTAGTGTATCATACAGTCACTGGTAAATGACCTTTTGCCATTTCGTCCACTGTTGATAACTTTTCTTGCTAGGGCCATTATATAAAAAATCTTTGCCGACGTTTACTGTGACGTTTATACGTAAGTTTACATTTTTCTTTCGTAAAACTTAAGTGTATAGCACTCTTGAGCAGTTGAAAAACATTGCGCAGAGCACGGCAAGCGATATCGGTTATGGTGCAACTCAGGTACTGATCGCAGTCCATATCTCGCGCCGCAAGCGTCAGTTTTCCTGGCTTTCTATCGCCCAGGACTCCCGTGGCCACATTCACGCATATCCGAGCTACGATAACTACGGTACTATAGAGGCTCGTGTGAGAGGAAAATCTGATATATAAGTGTTCTTTATTATCGGTATTGGACAAATACAAGGTTCCAGAAGATTTTGCGCCCATGCTTCAAGAAAATGTTATAATATCGACATATTGAGGATATTGATATAATTTAAGGATTTTGAATAGTTTGGGGAGCGTTGTTAATATAGAAAAATCGGCTATAGGAAGCGTGATAGTATTAGCGGTGATATTGTTTTCCAGCCCAGACGAACGTTTATCGTAATGACGAGATTAAACTTTACGCAATTCTTCAGCGGCAGATAAAAATATATTGTTACTTTTAGATATATAATATTACAAATATGAAGAGTATTAGCAATGAATTGGGAGTATTAATGAATACATAAAGAATGAAGTTGCATCTTCATTGAAAAGAATTAATTATTCGTGAATATTCCTGAAGGAACTTGAATACATAAATTACACGTACAACTGTCGTACATCATAAATATACATGATGCAAATACATGCACTTTAGGTAGGTATTTAAAAACAAACTTCTAAATAACATAAATTGTTTTCTGACGCGCCAGCACGACCTGCAATGCGGTGATCACTTACAATATTTACAGCAGCTCTGTTACATTTGTAGGCATAAAAATAAGTATAAAAAATGCATTCCAGTTAGGAGCAGAGTACTTGCAATGTTCACTTTCAAATGGCAGTATTGTGAATCATTTGTAAACACTAATAGAAACGCCAGCGCCGTATTTGCTTAAGGCGCTAAATACGGCGCTAAAAACGCCCACACCTACTACTAGTAATACTAGGAAATACTAGTAGAAACTCCCACACCAACTACTTGTAATACTGGTAGTAAGAAAATATTAGGAAAAACACCCACACGTACTACTAGTACTACTAGGAAATACTAGTAGAAACTCCCACACCAACTAGTACTAGTAATACTAGTAGTAGGAAAATATTAGGAAGACACCCACACATACAACTAGTACTACTAGGAAATACTAGTAGAAACTCCCATACCAACTACTAGCATTAATAGTAGGAGGAAATATTAAGAAAAACGCACACACGTACTACAGGCAACACTAATAGTACTAGCAATATTAGTACTAGGAAAATATTAGGAAAAACGCCCACACGTACTACTAGCAACACTAATAGTACTAGCAATACTATTAGTGGGAAATATTAAGAAAAACGCCCACACGTACTACTAGCAACACTAATAGTACTAGTAATACTAGTAGTTAGTAAGAAAATATTAGGAAAAACACCCAACGTACTACTAGTACTACTAGGAAATACGAGTAGAAAATCCCACACTAACTACTAGCAATAATAGTAGTAGGAAATATTAGAAAAAACGCCCACACGAACTACTAGCAACACTAATAGTACTAGCAATATTAGTAGTAGGAAAATGCTAGTAGCAGCGCCCACACCTTTTCGGGCAGTATTTGCTCAAGGGTGCGAGCAAGGACAGCTCTGAAACAACATATCCTCTTTAACCAAATTCTGTCCCGGCGCTTGGCACAAAACTTGGCGATTTTCTGCCCACAGGTTTACGTTGCTGCCGGAAAAATCATGACACATTGCTTCTAGGGACCAACACAAATTCTACATAACATTTAAATGGGTAACATTGAATGAATTGTTTTGAAAAATTGCTTCTAGGGACCAACACAAATTCTACATAACATTTAAATGGGTATCATTGAATGAATTGTTTGCAATTCAAGCTATGGAGCTTGGGCACAGGCATCAACAAATATTCAATTAAATAAATTCACAGTTATTCATCATTTTAATTCTGAGGTCTACGGATATTCATGATGAGATTAGCATTTTAATTAATGATGAAAATTACAAACTGAAGTTTGAAGCGGAATCAGATATTGACTCAATACGTCAACTATTCTGAAATATCTTTACATAAAAATATACCGTTAACACATAAATATTGACCAGCCTCGAATTAATTTAAAAGCATTTAATACAAATATCATCAATAATGCAACTGCAGGAGAACAATAAGGATCCTAAAAGCGAACTGGGGCCATACTTTCAAAAATCGCTAAGTGAACGTAAGTACTTACGCTCTATTCTCTTGTCCATGATTGGTGGATTTTGCTTAAAAGGCCGTAAATGATTGGCTGATGAACTTACGATATCTTAACTTTTTTGAAAGTATATAGGCCCTGATCAGGTCACTCCGGATCAAGAAAATAAGTTACTGCATGTCAAGACCAGCCACCAAGATGAAGTGAATTCAAAGTAAGACGAGAACACGACGATATACTTCCTGGCACGCGCTGCATGGCCCCAGGGAGATCCCCTGGTGGACAGAGCGCTCTAAGTTTGGGCGTGGAAGGAATGTAAAGCATTCATTGCAGGTAACCGAGCACTGTGAGAAATGGGTTGGTCTGGTTGACCCACTGAAATGAGTCAACCGCGTCGACATAGCGATGCACTTTTTTGAATTACTTGCCCATTTGTGGGTCATACTGACATATTAATGGCCTTTTAAATTTCAGCTGGGACTCATTTGCGTCATCAAGTCGCTATATTGACGCCACTCGTAGGATGGTACGTTAGAGAACATCTGTACGTACATGGACTGGAGCATGACGGCTCCGCGGTGTAGTTGTACAATAATAATGATAAATATATAGTCTTAAAGGGATAGTAATATTCCAATTTATACTCCGCTGTGCATTTATTGAAACTATTCATATATATCAGTATTATGTAATAATACCCCTGCAGCTTGTCTGTTAGTATTCTTCTTCGTCAATTTTACTCTATGAGAAGATTAATTCCACAAATTGTCCTCCAGCTCTAAGAGTTCTGCGTCAACTCTCAAGGAAACAATTAAAAACTACACTGAGTTTTTGGTCATAAGACGATACCTGAATCGCTGTGCGAATTCCTCAAGCTATCCGAAGTTATCAAGCTGTAACAGAATAGGTATAATACTTAATGAAACTTTCACGTAAAAGGTCATCTAATTAAACTTATATGGGGAAGGTTAATTTTAGATGAGACATCCGAGTACATTTCACTCGGTTTAATGAAGGTGCAGAGCATAAATTTCCTTTAGGAATTTCATTATTTCTAGTGAAGAGGACGAAATCACACTACTACTGGTGTGCGGTCAATTCGAAACCTAATCTACACCCAACGTTTCAGAACTGCCTGCGTAATTAGTTAACTTCGTTCCGGAAATCAAAAATAGCTACACCTTCTGGTAAGCCAACTACGATGCAAGTAAGTTGGGCAGAAAAACCTGTAATTTTCAAAAGCTCTCGGATTACAAGTGAACGCCCACGTCAACCAAGCTAATTAAAGCGACCGCAACGTGAAGCCCAGTAACTTCCATTAGCGAGCACGCTTTTAATGCACGGTCCAAGCAAGGATTTAATGAAGGTTGGATAATATCAGGAACGATAAGTTGCGAAGCCTTCAGTAAAGTTGAATTCATTTCAAGCTCGCTCTGGTTAGCATGGAAAACTCGAGCAGTGTGCTTATATAGTTTGATTACAGAGCGCTGCGGTCACATGATGACTTATCAAAGTTCGTGTGAACAATTACTTCTTCATTTATTGGAGCCTTTGGCTAATATTCAAATTGAGAGTTATACAGAAAATAATGGAAGAATACTCAACAAATATTCTGAAATCATCCAAATAACCTTAAAGTTGTAACTTCACAGCAATTTTTGGCTAAACATTCAAGCTCTTCCTAAGTGGATTTTACGAGTTCGACTTTCACAATTTTTACCTGCAGTTCGTCAAGCCAGAACTTCTAGCCGTGCATCTAAAATGGGAATCTACTAAGGGAACCCTGACTCAGACGTGACGTGTAAAGGTCTCACGCTAATGAAGTTTATCCAACTATACCAAGAATTTCCCGAACACCGCCCGCTAGCCGTGGGGTTTGTCTTATTAGAAGCTGTGTTGAATTTTAGTAGGTTTAAAATTTCAAGGACAATAAAGCAAGAGCACACGAAACATGGTAATTCTTGACTCCAGCGTCTCGGAATAATTTTCTCGAAACGAAGCTGGACAACGACAGGGATGAAACGAGAATTTTTCCCGGAAACAAATAACGAGACAGAAAAAAATTTGTGCCAGAGTAAAGGGTTGAATAGTGGCAAACTAATTCTCGTGTCCCAGAATTTGAAATTTGTGTACCGGGTGCAATGAAACGATACGATCGATATAGATAAATATGAAACAATAAGTAACAATACATGTCCGCCTTGAATATTCATCACAAAATAATAGTAGGTATTGCTTTACGATAGAAAACAAAACTAGACATTCCGAACGCGCTGTTTAACGAATTACAAGCATACCCTTGGTTGTTAATAAGAAGTTGTCATGAAGTCATGGGCAGATTTGGTGATATTTGATTGACTAAGCAATTAGAAAGTTGAATTAGTGGGTAGGCTTGGCGATGTATGGCTGACTATTGCGTGAATAATATTTCTGTTAAGCCTTTCATCGCGCCTGATGTCTATAAGTTAGCCGCATAGTAAAGTGTGGATCGAAGGGTTCTCTCAAGCGCTGCGAAAGAGATATTTATGTGGCATTAGACTAACACAAGAACACCTGCAAGAGTAAGAGTAGGCATCATTGAATTTTAATGACATAGCCCCCATCAGAATAGTGACTGTAAACGTCTCAAATTATTAGAACCGCAAAACAGTGTAATCAGTCTCAGCTAAGTATATATAGGAGTAAATTCCGAGACTTAAAAAGTCCTCTTCTGTCCGGGACGTCGTGTCTCGGTACCGTCCCGTAATTCCCACAAAGTTAAAAATTGTCCCAATTTTTATCGCTTAGGGTACGCACACAGTGAAAGCAGGTTTGCCCGCGCGGGCAACCTGCTCCAACCTGCCACAAGAATGAACATAGGACAATAATGTAAGTGTCCACACTGAAAACCTGTACGAATCGGCTTCTGTGCTCTATGGTTTCAGGCGCCAGTCTGAGCAGGTAACCAGCACGCCGGCAACCTGCTTTCACTGTGTGCGTACCCTTATCGGGAAAACGCATCTCGTCTCATCTCGAATAAAAAAAAGTACGAAACTCAGGATTCTTGACATAATTGGACATCTACGAGAAGCAATCTAACGGATAAGCCGCTGACTTACATAGGGCGTTAAATATTTTTCAGGGGATAACAAGCAAAATTGATATAAAGAATATCACATACTACAATTATAATGATCAAAAAAGGGAAGAAAAACCTGCAAAGTTGTATAAAAAACCTTTGTCCACTCAGTGGACTCAGGTGTTTCAAACAATAAAATAATATTCAATTGAAGAATAAAAGCGAATAATCGGAACATCAAGCTAGTTTTTACATGTAAATTCACTCGCTCTTTCGGCATTACCGAGTTACAGTGTTCTGAGTGTCAACGATTTCCATGCATAATAGAACCTGTCTAAGTTCATGAATTTTACAACGATGTCGTGGGTTTTTACTAAAACATGACGAAATAATTACAATTTCAGAATGAGGTCTAACCGATGCTTTAAGCTATATGTACACTCATTGCAACATTTGTACACTCGGCTGACACTGCCGATAGCCCATCCACATAAAATGTGATTCCGGTTGTAACTGAAAATCAGGTGAAATTTTCTAAGAACTTATTATCAAGTGAAAAAAGAATTGGATGCAATTAAACCAGAAAAAAACACATGAATCAATCTTGAATTAGATTAAACTACTTTTCCTCCAAATTATTTAGTATTATTATCTCAAAATAAAAGTGGCATTAAATATGAGCCGACACGCGACGTACGCGCTGCTAACCAGGTCATATTTGTGACGTCCGCTGCTCGAGAATACGCAACTCTTGGAGAGAAGCTTGCACGCGACGTAAAGGTCGCAGACGGTCTATAAGGAGTGAAATATGCGTTGTAACTCACATCTCTAACCTGGCATAGAAAGCAGCGTCAGGGAAAATCCAGTTAGGAAACTTTTAGTGCTGGAGGAAGCGGACCGCCATCGCTACTTCTTCTAGCGACAAACCCTTGGTTTTTAGACGACATGAAAGCCACACAAAGAAAGTAAAGCACTGAAGTGGCTAAAAGCCTCACTAAGCAGCATGTGAGGCAGCAATAAACAAGCGGCAGCTCGGCCTACCTTTCTTCATGAGCTCAAAGGACAAGGCGAGCACCCATGTAATATATGCCTCGTAATGCGCAAAACATGCCACGACTTAGAAGCTGATCACGTCGCGTTTCCAGCGAAATTTTCATTCGAGGAATTTTCAGCTCTATACGAGAAAATGTGAGATGTAATTTTCGCGATGGATTTAAAATTACAGACATATGTGAGCGACATCGTTAAAATGCGAACACGAGCAACGAGTGTATTCACTTACGCTATCGCGGCACTCCCTTCATACTGGCTGTGCGTAAACTAATTTCAGATGTGGAGTAGCGTATCCAACAAAGCTGACTCACTTGTACCGTGTAATGAGACAATTTTTTAATAAGTTGAATCTCGTATATTGACGATCAATCAGAACGAATAGGAGTTTTATTACTGCGGTTTCATCAGAATAATAAACATGACTGTGCTCTCCATTCCAGGTTCGAGGAAATTCACGAGACTTTGGCCTCGGTAACCGGTTCCGAAGACGGACTCTGTGCCTACCAGCTGCCCCCTTGAAGGTTAGATAAACCCGTCCTAGAGCTTAAAATGCATCGTTTCTACATAATTTTTAATGGGCATAACAGGTAACGATATCTATCGCATAAACGAAATGAGGACTTAGATTAAAAATATATATCTTGTCATTCAAATTTCAGAGACGCTTCTGAAAAATTCGTTCCCAAAGCCAGAAGATATATAATACCGATCGTAAGCAATATTCGCACTTCCTTTAGATGGCTTCATGATAGGTAAAATGCTCTATAATAATAAACTTACTATTTTGAATATGATTCAATAATGTGTAATCAGTAACATATCAGTGCGCGAGCCACCAGCGACCAACACGTTTGATCCATTGCCCCGGCTTGACAAAAAAAAGTAACATAAAAAGACCGCCGTGGCGCCGCAATCTTGATGATCAAATGTGAAGAGAATTTTAAATGTTTTTATCAATCGAACATTGACGTCACTCACCTACCAAACCGCATGTTTGTTTGACCTCGGCAAAACCGGTTCCACACGTATAGATCATGAGTTATTTAAATGTACATAGTAAGCTAGGGGAAGCCGACAAGACACTAACAGGTTCGCAATAATTACCATGCATAAGGAGGCATTAGCGCCAACTAAATTAAGGACGACACGTCTAATCCTGCAGGTGTCTCCAGGATACATCTCAACTAGAGAGGTGGGAAGGAGTGAGACAGAACGATAGAGGGAAAATCTTGATCCCCTCCCAAAAAAAGTAATAATCTTACTTCTTAGTTATTACCTTCTACAGAAGGCTAATGAAGAGTGAGCAAATGATATATAACGGAGACTGGTATGAGGAATATCAAGTCGGAAAACAGTTTAGCGGGTATCGTCTATTTAGCGAGTCATGGCGACTCGATACTCGCAAAAAACTTCAGTATTAAAAGCGATAGCAAAATTGGGTTCGAGCTTGAAATAACATCATAACTAGCACGATGACCGTCTAGCCGCCAGAAAATAATGAATAGACGAAAAAACGCTCCGAAAAAACTCCAGGAAATATTTGCAGACCAAAAACAAATGTTGAAATATCCACGAATAAACGGATAACGGATTTAAAACAGCATCTTAGTTAAAGGGGGAAAAGTACATTTTAGTCGTCACATTTAGTCAATGCAAGTAAACATTGGTCGGTGGGGAGTTTTCTGATGTATGCACGATAAATTTTCGAACCCTATTTCGTAACAGATGCATTTTAAATTGACACGTGCACACTGCGCAACCATATCCTTAACCATATACAACAATACAAGTGATTTGTATTTTTCATTTTCCTAATTTTAGCAAGCATTCAACGCTCGGAACATATGTATACATTTTTCACATATTAGTATTAGATGGCAGAATAGGCTCGTGTAAACACGGACTTTAATGACCAGCGAATTCATTGATTAAGATGACGTTAGTTGATCAAAATGCATGTTTAAGGAAGTAATTTTAATTTATTAACGACGTTTCGAAGTAACAACCTTCATTTTAAAGTTATAGGAAGCATTGAATACAGAAATTTTGGCGAAAATAAGTACATGATTCACGTCATCTGAAAAACTGCTCGACCTTGAAAATTTAAATCAATGACTTTTCACATATGTATACATTTTACAAGCTGCAGTGACATAATAAATAATCAAAAAGTACGATAAAGATCGAGAAAACGCTCCATCTAATAATTCGTAACTTTGAAGCAAAGTATCGTAGAAGATATTGGAGAGGCCTTAAATGTAGCTCTTACATCAAGAAGCATTTAGATGGAATTCAAGAAAAAGGTTTGAGGGCTCCGAGCCAGTATATATCAAGGCGTGATATAACTGCTGAGAAATAGGCGGATGCGAGGCTAAATTGATGAATATGCAAATCATGAAATCTTTTCGCTAACCAGGAACTGCATTTTGCATTTAACTTAAATGATGCACATCATAGACGGGAAATCCCGAGCTTCTTTGAATATAGAATAAAACATGTGACCATGCAAGTTGAGCTCATGAAGCTCATATTTGTTGCCTGCCTCTTTCGGTGTCACCACTCAGAGTAATAAGCGAGATTTTGTTCAAATAACGATGCAATTTTCGCCCTGGTGTGAATCATACTGACAGAGTTTAGCTCAGCAGCAGGGCATATCAGTAGTTAGTGCGCTTTCTGTTCATGTAGTGGGTTATAAAGTGTGTCAAACTTAGGACTACCTCTGTTCGTGTAGTGGGTTATAAAGTGTGTCAAACTTAGGACTACCTCTGCTCGTGTTAGTGGGTTATAAAGTGTGTCAAACTTAGGACTACCTCTGTTCGTGTAGTGGGTTATAAAGTGTGTCAAACTTAGGACTACCTCTGTTCGTGTAGTAGGTTATAAAGTGTGTCAAACTTAGGACAATTTGACCAAATTTTTCAGCGACTGAGGACGGCAGGCCGGGACGTGCGGAGACAGCGCCTCTGTGACGTCAAAGAGGTGCTTGGTAGGCAATGGAAGTGTCACTGCTGTAATTGCTGTTTAAATTAATTACGCCGTCTTGCTCAGACTTGTTGCACTTAATATCTCAACAAGCAGGCTACAGCTTACCAAAAAAAGCGATAATACAGAACTGAAAATAACACAAGGAAACTTACATTTCTCAGTTGAAGTTGAAGTTACGCGTGGTATTATGGTGATTCGTCAAAAAAATGATCAAACAATATCTATTAAATAATGTCTATTGAGGCTCGCCAGTAGGTTTGGTGGCAACACAGCAGAACTAACAGAAAATGTGAAAAATTAAAGAAGTCTACTGAAAATTTCTGAACTTGGGTTCATCCTATCATAAAAATTTGCTAAACCTGGAAATTTTGTAGCTGATCCATCCGCCGTGGCTGGATAAAATCTTGCTTAATCGGGTCAATGCTATACTATTAGGATTTTTTGCTCGAACATCATTGATCCCTGCCACACTTATCATGATAAAGCTTAAACATGTATAATCTTTTTTATGATAAATATGTCGTTCATCAATAACTACGCCACCAACTTGATAAATTCAATGGGGCGTTCATCAAATAGTAAACTAATGTGTTGAGAAATCGAATGTCACAAACATCACAAACAGCCGTTAGAGTAATCAAATCAATTTACGAAACATTGAGACATCAAAAGAACTGAACTTGCATCGAGAAGCTCGTGATGAGTATATCATTATTTCTCAATGCTGCCAGCAAGGCTAATTATCGAGATAATAAGATAATAAATCAACGTCAGTTATCTCTGATATTTTGACCTGCCACTAGCAGCAGCATTCAACGACGTGCTGTGTTGAATCCTCGAAGCATGTCATTTTGAACGGTGTTTTTTAAAATTCATCGGATGTACAAAGATCAATTTTATCTAACGCAATTTAAATTCAATCACCTTACTTTAGTTTGCAGACATCGAGCTCCATTACAAGTAAGTAAACATTCTGAAAAGGATTTTCTGCTCATTTGCATTAAAAAATCTTTGGAATTTGATGTTCAAGAAACAGGAGAAATTTATCTTTTTTAAAGAGACTGACGCTAAGTTGTAGGATCAGGTAGCAAGCTTGAAGTTGCGAGACACACGATCGAGAGCTGCGTTCGATGAAGCAACACAATTAACTTCGTTTTTAATATTCTGATGGAGTGACTCAAGAAGTGAATCACGCTGGACTTAACAGTCACCGCAATTATTGGACGCGCAATAAAAAATCCTGTTTCAAAATAAGTAACGTCACGCTGGGTAAAGTGACTAGTTTTTCAATCGATATCGTGGTAAGGCCAATAAAAAAACGCGTTTTGACGGACTACCAAATTGGTTAAGAATACAAGAACTCATACATGGCGCAACCACAAGACAGGCAAGCCGGTTATTCCCTGAATAATGTGTGATTCACACCCAATATTATATTGCTTCTCAAACATACCGGAGTTCATACGTAAAATCTCTAGCATTAACTTAACAATTATCACAATGATGTCAAGCACGTAACACGCAAATCCAGACAAGGAAAATGCCTCAAGGTTCAAAAATTCTCGTCCCTGTCTCGTTATCAAGGTCGAAAGCTAGCCTGCAGTCATTATTTCAACCAGCATGGCGAGCTATTCACTTCAAAGACAATTTAGAGCCACGCTTATTCGTTCAGCATTGCGACACGGTCGAGCCGGGATTCTTCTTAAATTTCTACTCATTATTATTTGCAATTAACCATCCTCGCCTGAAGGGATAAATAAATAAATCCCAAAGTCTGGAAGCCTTTAATTTTCCCGGTTTCTTATCGCGAAGCCATGAATAGCGAGAACCTCGACGAAAATAATTATTTGTACCGAGCTTTGAGAGCGCAACCAACACGTAAACATAGCAATAACATTCATGAATACAGGAATGAAGTAAAAATAATAGAAAAAAAAGAAATATTACGAGTACAATAACAGGAACGTTAGCAGTACAAGAGATCGTAAAACAATAGGCATTATTTACAATAAAATAATTGGCAGCGAATTGTGCACATACTCGGAATAAATCATGTTAAATTCGATACTACTAATGGCACAACAAAAATAAAAATATAACTTCGCACGCTCCAGCAATTGCGAAAACTTTTAATTTCTATTTCCACTCTTATATTCAATAACCAAACAACAATTTTATGTTCAGCAATACACACTATTAAAGACTGAAGCTCAAGTCGCCAGGCGTGGATAATTACCAGCTAACTCTATAATGCCATTTAGTTCACACACAACAGTCTTTGTGCGAGTCAACAGCTGGAATTACATAGACAAAGCGCCAATATGTCATTATTAAGACTCAGAGGGATAATGGCGATTTCTTGCATGATCTTTTTTATGATTTTGTCAATTCATGGTTCGCTTTTTACAGCTATAGTCTGATACTGTAGAACCGACAAATTCCCAGACGCGAATAAGATGCTCATTAATTATCAGCTGTGCATAGCATAAAGCCAATAAAACGCTCATTATCAGCTGTGCATAGCATAAAGCCAATAAAACGCTCATTATCAGCTNTAGCATATCACGAATAAGACGCTCGTTATCAGCTGTGCATAGCATAAAGCACCACAAGTAAACAGCACATACAGGCAGTGAGGCATGTGTGTACAGTGTATAGCCTCACCAGCCGCAACCATTCCAGGGCGGCGAGCACAACACGGGCTCTCACTTTACGACGCGGGCCTATTTATTTAATGACATTTTAGGTCGGCTCCCAGGGTAACGGTCTGCTCCTATAGCTCCTGTGCTGCTCATTGGGCCTCTGCTTCTTTGGACGCACAGACTACAGCCATGGAATATGAAAAGTGAAAGTTTCCTATCGTTTCTCATATCTAATGAAAGTTGACCGCGAAAAATAGGATACGGCTTAATTTCTAGGTATGAGAGAAAATTCGTTAGTTAGTATAGAGAGTGTACTAGATTATTAAAGTTGAATTGTGGCTTAAGTTTAAAACAGCATAATTTTAGAAGTAATAGAGTGCTGTAATTTTATCATTAGAGAAGCGATTGAATTTTAGAGCGCTAATTTGCATTAAGTCTGGATACATAATTGGCTATTTAAAAGCTTGAAATGTTCGAACTATAAAATAAGACACTCCATTCTCCTAGAAGATAACCTAGCTTCATCTCACATTCACTTGGAAAGACAGAACTGCAACAGCGGCAGGTAATGTATCTCGCTTCAAAATTGAAAAAAAAATCAAAATCTCGATTGAAAATTAAAGCAGATGCAGAGCCTACCATGCAAGCTCGAGTCGATCTTAGGTCTGTAATATTGCACCGTGGATTTTAAGCCGATGAATGCATCATTTGTATGAATTCAACAAGACTTATTCAATTACGAGAAGCTCTTCAGCACCGGCCGGGAAGTTGCGACACGCACTCACGAGAACCTGTACCTAACTTAAGTACTCACCTCTTCTAGGAACTTGAGTTGCGGGACTGGCTCCAGGAACATCGTCTCGCAGAAGTCTTTAAATAATAAATAACCTGAAACAAAAAAAATTCAATTTAATAGTGAAAGATTACCAGTTTTTAACTAATAATCAAATTGAAACATGAACAAATAGCCGTTTCGTTAGCACCACACAAGTAAACTATTAAAACACACGAAAATTCTTTTCTCTTATATCAAGCTAATAGATTTTAAATGAGGTTAATATTGCATATAGTCTATAATGAATAAGAATAGAGAAATATAAATTATGACAAATTTATGTAATGAATATGATTCACACTTGTGATTTAATGATTCACACTTGTGATTTTTTTTTCTTTGCATATCGATCAGATCGTTTCACATTAGTAATCGCCTGTACAGATGGAGAAATTTACTCGTTTCGAATTCCATAAGAATCATACCGATGACTCTATATATGTAATATAAATTATTGTTTCGAGTTTCAAACCCGATTTATTCGTTCATTACATAGATATATTGACAAATAATATTGTTCACGCAGATTTAGAATTGGTTGCATGCAAACATTATTGCAATAATGTACCTAGAGGAAAGACAATGCCTAAAAATGCTAATACTAGTCTCGAAAGTCCCTCCAATGCAGGTCTACACAGGCCACTGTCTAATCCAAGGTAGTTTTATAATGGACAATGAACGTAAAAAGATTTTAAACCATTTTTTATTACTTTCTTTTTCGTGAGTTGCCTGGCATGCATCAAGCCTCAGCGAAATGGCCTAATGAGCTCATATAAGTTGTCGTTTTTTTGTCGAAATTGTCTCGTATAAAGCTGCAGAAATCCCGAAATTGGATTTTGTGACAAATTCTTGCCAGAAATTGAGGTCTTCTACTTTCTGCAGTAGTATATTTTTTCGGCGAAATCTGTAAGATGAATTTCTGAAAGAAACAAGGGTATTAAATATTTATTAATTTTCTCGACAAATAAGCAAATATTTGTTACCGTCGTTTCGCTTTTAGATCGTGAATACTGAAATTGAAAAGAAATAAATGAAAACAATAAAATTGAGATAATCTAGCACCTGCCTCTGAATTTAAATCTAGCTGAGAGGGTTGAAAGCGAAACTTTAGTTAATACTAGCATAATATTGGAGGGTATACTACAGTAAATAATTAATTTGTACTTTGGTGCTTGAATTGCAAACAATTAGATTTTTTGCAACATCATGAGGTGAGAGAAATTGATTTATCACCAAGCCGCTCAATGTCTTACCAGCACATTTTATTTTTATTTGGCTATGGACAACTACGGATAAAAAATTGGGAGGTTCTAAATTGGGTTCATTCTTTTGCAGGACCACATGTGTGTTTTATTTGACACGACAAGATATTAAAATATAGGTATGTTTAACTAAAACTTTGAAAACCAAGCATCAATTCGAGAAAAATATAATGGCACAATACTAATACAAGAGATTTAGATAATTTCGCTCATGCAATCAAAGCAAATGGAATAAGCTGAAATTGTTTCAGACTGACACTATAGGGAATGCAAGCTTGTTTGTGTGTAAACATAAAGAACGCTTTTGACATTTGTTTAAAAATTACGAAAATTCTCAAGAATTGAACAAGCCTGATGTAGTTTTTATTTTGTAATATTTCAACTGCACACTAACTCATCTGTTTTATATATACAACCCGGATCTTGTTTAAACCTCACATTTCTCTAATTTCAGCAGCTCTGAAGAGAGGCAAGATAAAATTTGCATTGTCATGGTCGTGCTAATAACAGCTGATTACCAGTAATCGGAATTTCAGGGGCAGCAGTTCGCAATGTCAAGTTATCAAGACGTGAATTTGAATTGGCTCATTTTGTAAGTCAGCGAAAGAAAACCGAATTTTTACTCGTATCCCTCTGCGTAAAGAGGATACTATTTTGACAAGCAAATTACCCGGAAAACACGTATTCCAAGCAGGACGTGTTAATGATTAATGAGAAAGAAGCTCAACGCCGATGTGCTCCAACCCAACAGGTATGAACGTGTACTCGTGTAGCTGCTCGCTGCGCTTTAGAGATACCGGGCCGCTGTCAACTACGTCAACGTGGCTTGAGATAAATGCGTAAACTTTAAAATAATATAAATATCGTGAAACACACATAATCGAACCATATAATTTATACTTAATGATACAAGTCTCAATTGATCGCAACATTTCAAGCACAGCATACTTGGTGCCTACACAAAATTCGCAATAAATTTACGCAGTATACAGGGTGGGGCAGAACCGATTGAGCAGTCTTGAGGCGAAATAAAAGAGTAATGGAGTTAAATAAAGAAGAAAGTTTATTTTCCTCGAAGTTAGCATAACATACCATTTAAAACACTTATGTTTTGAAAACAATATCAGGAAGATGGTGGCCGTTAGATGCAATACACATGAAAAATTGAATTCGCCATCATCTTTTGGAAAACTTTTTCGCAACAAAATTTTCCATTGCTACTCGGAAAATTTATATCAGGAGCAGTCCAATACATGCTCAGTTACTTCACTGTAGCATGAAAAATTTGTGAACGCCCTACAACTGTCCGTCAGTTTTACTCGTACCTACCGCATTCACGCTAAATTAAACGTGAATCAAAATCTTACAAGCCAAGCACGCAGAACGAAATCATGGTTTCATCTGGATCTCGAATGAACCGCAACCCAATAACTCCTTTCTACCTTGAATAAATCACAGTGGCAAATTTCTTCGTGTACTGTGCTGTTTGGGAAAACAGTTAGCGGTGGCGTACAAGAGATTTACCTGCAATGTGCCATCGATGATTCAGATCCTATAAATCATCGATGATTCATCGATGACTGCCACCTATACTCGGCACTCTCTCGATTTATTGGAGTTTTATTGTCGATTTTTGGCAGATCTGGCCACCCACCGTTACGCCACCTGCAATCTACCATCGCCACCTATAATCATCGATGCGCCACCCTTAATTTTTACTTGGGTTAGATTCAGAAGCGAGTCGTAAACTCAATTTAGTTGCTAAAAACGAATTTATTTGTTATTTGCCCCTTGATTGAGCCCGCTTCCAGTAAAATATTGCCAGAACATTGCCAGCTCTGCTTATTTTACGGACGCCTCATCATAGCAGGACTATAACGTCTGTCTTTACGATCGCCGAAACATAGGGAAAAAATTATGTCGTGCATGTGTGGGGCCTATCAATGCCATAACAATTGCATAAAAATATATTATATATCATTTGACCTTGTTGTGAGATTTACACCTGATATCTAAATGATTTAGAGTTTCCGTAATGAAGTCTGTGGCTTTCCAACAGACGTAGCTACATGGCGATAATGCGCTGGAGGGCGGTCGCAGCGCTGCTGTATAGCGTAATTAAATACCGTAATTAGTCTAAAAATAAACTTCGCTAATAATGCATTTTGAAATCAACCTAAAATATGTTTAGATAAGTTCATTAATCGAATAACGTCGAATATCTTTATATTACAGATACAAATTATTAGTGGTTTAGAATCTGTTGACTATAATAATATTAGGTTTGAACTATTGGTTCGATTTTCTTCTAATTTCTATTCCCTGACTAAGAGTTAAATAAAAATGCTCCGGATAATCCTTGCATATGGAATCATTCTCTTGATACGATGTTAATGCATTATGCTATTTATGGTAATCTAATTAAGCGTGAACAATTTTTTCTCTGACTCACGGATTAGCTGCAGATTATTTATGACGCAAAATTAAATGAAAATTGTTCACCAAAGTTATGCACTGCCTCTTCATCGAGTATACGCACCTGGGCCTATACTTTCAAAAAAAGTTAAGAGATCGTAAGTTCATCAGCCAATCATTGACCGCCTTTCAAGCCAAATCCACCAATCATTGAGAAGAAAATAGAGCGTAAGTACTTACGTTCACTTAGCGAGTTTTGAAAGTATGGCCCCCGAATTGCATCTGAAGTGCAGGGCCATGAGCTAGAGATTCAATTATACACGAATAAACTTTTACATGTTTTGGAAATCTTGCGACTGTTCATGCTTCCTTTCTGCGTGTATTACGTTCATAGATATTTTTTTTATCCTGATATTCATGTATTGAGGCGAATGCCTAACGTCAATAATTATAGACATCAGAAGTCACAATTACTCGCATAGATTATTTTGCTTTAAATAAATTTGGAACTCTCACAGTTCGTTCAATTTTTTAAGTTTCAGAATTTCTAATCAAGTTCATAAGAATACAAGAATGTAATTATTAATAAAGTTCCAGGGAAGCTTCAGCCATCAATTTGATTTCCAGAAACTTACAAGTTGGTTCTCACAAAAACATTGTTTATTTACCGCCTAACGGCACGAGAAAAGTTAAAAACTTATTTTGCGATTTCAAAGAGAATGCAAAACCTTGGTGCGGGCATTTCATGCTGGAACAAATTTGTGCGATTGTGATTGATTTTGCAAACCATCGAAAAATTCGCTCGAAATTCTCGCATTGTGTGAAGAAGGCCTCGACTCTCCCAGACTCGCAGCGAGGCCAACGAGTAAAACAAATGTAGAGGCCGACCGTGGTCAAAATATTTGTTAAGTGATAAACTACGTGAATTTATAGGCTAAATAAAAAATTTTCATATTTTTTGTTCTCGGTGCTGTACGAAAATAATTTTGACAATCATGGTTGCAGATATCTAAGATGCAAAATATCTTCAAAATAAAAATATTTTTAATGGGAAGTTTCCGTTCACAGTTGGACTGCCAAGAAAGATATGGCTTTGCTTGAACTTAAAAAATTATTTTAAACAAAATTCTTTCTCTCACATTGACGCGACTAATCCTTTTTTCCTCAGCCGTTACCTGGAGAGTTGGATAACTTGCAAAATACTCATAGAATTGTTTTCAATATATTTATAGTATTCAGTAATCACCGAATTTAAGAAACAACAACATTTAGCATTAAGGTGTACAACGTATATTTAATTACAGTAAAACTTTTGAGACTTCAAACATAACAACATCACGATGCGCATGCAACTTTGCTAAACATTCGAATCATTAGAGGCTTGTAAGCTGCTTTACTTCACTCTATTCGCTCATTTAACCTGAGAAAGTTTACGTGTTCAGTGCTAAGAGAACTAATTAGATGTTTTCATAGAATGTCGTCTTGAATCATCCGCCATAAAAACACGTCGATCTTACGATAATTAGTCCCCAACATCCCGACGATGCACCACAACGATAATTTGTCCTCAACATCCCGGCGATGCAACACAATGATAATTTGCCCTCGACATTCCAGCGAAGTAAAAATAATGATTATTTTTCAACATACCGGCAATGTAACACCCATTCAGGATAATTAGTCCTCAACACTTCAGCAGAGCAGCTCAGCGATAAATAATCAGCTCTTTCACCCCTACGATTCAACACAACGATAATTTGCCACCGACATCCCAGCGACGGAAAAGCAATGATGATTATTTCTCAACATCGCGGCGGAGAAACGTTAATTTTAATTTGCCACAAGCATCCGGGTGAAGCAACTGCAAGGCCCTGATAAGAGTGGACTAAAAAAATGGCACATAAAACAAAACAAGGCGCACGGTAAATTGGTGCTAGACCCATGAAATGTTAGAAAACAATCGAAAGCATAGAGTTGGATGACGCAAGACAAATTATCTGGAGTAAGACCACTTAACCCTATATAAATGACGCCACCTGCTTTTGTCAGACGGCAAGCAAAAAGATTTTTAAACCAATTATAGAACCGATTGAACGAATTAATTATTAGGAGAGACCAACATGTATGATACGGTAATTTTCCCTTAGTTACACGACGGCTCCACGCACTTGAGAGTCTTTGCTTGTGTGGATGGCAGTGAATCGAAAGATTCAAGGTTGTCATTGTTTCAGTTAAATTATATAACTGAAGATGAATGTATTCCATCCATTGGTAACACTAGATGGATATAATAAACGTTGTATGCTCGCTTATTGCCTTGTATTCATAGGTCGAAAATATATTCGACCACTGGAATTTCCACGTTATATATAGTTTCTTCAAACTACGAAAAATCTTCTTAGACTATCAGCCTACCCGATCACATCGTTGACGCTCCGAGTACAAACGCGTTCATGAACAAACTAGATAAAGCTGTGGAAAAATATATGTTCAGACTTGAAATGCCTAGCACCGTATTGAACCCGATGGAAGTCTAGTAGCTATTTCAAACTATTATTCAGTTTGGAAAAGATCTGGTCAAAGGACCTGTTTTTAATTAGAACTCCTGTGGACAAGTCACGAAAAGTACAAGAATCGGCGACAGGCCACATGAGGCCTATTCTTCAACGCCGACATCACTGCGCTATGCTAAGACTTGTGTCAATCACATATAGCAACATATGAAAACTTTTTAAAGACCTGTCAAGTGTATACAAATTTGAAGGGTATACAAATGTGAGTCATGAATTATCTGAGAGATTCGGAGTACAATTCTTACACATAATTTGAAGCGAATTTTGCATAAGAGGAGGGTGATTTCCAGCCTTGTGATTTTGAAAACGAATTTTGTAAACATTGACGATGGAAGAGCATGCCAATAATTCCATCTCATTCATGTTAGCTGGAAGTGATGAGTCTTAGCTGATACCGCGGGTCGTAAGTCCAGTGAAAACTTTAGCTTCTGGCTGAGCAGCTATCAGCTCCCCTCTTAATTTTATATGCAGATATTGGAAACACGTGCTTTGGACATCGATGATATTGAAAAAAATCCATCAGGCTTAGTTTAATGTGGACTGGTGGAAGATTTTCTTTTTTAGGTTCGATAAGTATCGGATGTTTAACGCTGGATTTACCAATAAATGTTCCGCTGAAGATGGCCAATCAACCGCTTTTCTGAAGTGGTTTACGTTAACTCTGAAGTTCCTGATAAAAATGAAACACATGTTTTGCGGAGCCCAGCTATTGCCAACAAACTAATGCTTTCTCGACAGATCATCCATACGTGGTCTCATCTTTATGACGGTTTTGACAGCAAGAGTTCTATGGTTTCAATACTTTGGGCAAGGTCTGTTGCATGCGCTAGTGGAAATATTTTTTATTGCTGGTGTGCAACAATTTGAAGCTTCGTTTGCGTAGATTAAAAGTAGTCATTCACTATGATCATAACACCCGATCTCTTAAATCAGGACACTAATGTCATTTCCGAAGTAATCGTTTCCTTTCTGTAGATAAAATGATGAGAACTGCATGCGACGTTTTCAGAAGTATGACAACTCCGACTTTCCTTTTAGGAAATTTACAGGAATGAAGCCTGAAACCGAGATATTATAAGACGGAATCATTTTATTGTATTCGCTGAAATTTGCATAGGTTATATGGTCTTTAGGTCTAAACGACAGAAAAGTATTCTCTCGAAAAATAAAAATATTGACGTGATACAGTGGGGGGAAATAAATATTCGTACACTTGAAAAATCGTATTTTAATGTATGTAAGTACACAAACTTAACAGGAAGTGATTTAAATTATGTATAGAGACGCATAGTATTCAAAAATACTATCAAAAGAAATTAAATCTCAATGCAATAAAAAACAATGCAACATGTTCACTTTTCGGGTGAAAAAAGTATTTCTACGGGCAGTTGCAGAATGATCTGGTAGTTGCAAAATACGTTAACTATGGTTACTGATTACATTACTGGAACGTGCTACATGTTTCTAGTACATTCTGGAATGTTCTGGTGTGAAATATTAGTCAAAAGTTGTTTTGTACGAATACTTTTTTGACCCGAAGCATGTTGCATTAATTTTTGTTGCATTGAGATTTAATTTCTTTTGATGCTATTTTTGAATACAATGCGCCTCTATACATAATATAAATCACTTCTCCTGTTCAGTTTGTGTACTTACATACATTAAAATACGATTTTTCAAGTGTACGAATATTTATTTCCCCCCATTGTATGTTAAGCACTATCAATGATTTGATGTTTCATAGCTAAAAGTTAGACAGACATGAATTTACATATATTTTAGAATAAATTTGTTGTAGCCTAGTGTCATTACTGAAAAAAGAACTGCAATTCTCTGACTATTCATGGTCCACAATCATAGGATAACCATCGCAGATTTAGAAATCATCTAACTTTTTATTCACACATGCAAGAATCTCCTGTGGAAGTATTGATGAACAGTGAACACACGCTCATGGTAGTGTGTGTCAAATGATGATCATTTACGGTATTCGATCCTCCAAGTCGGAAAGAAAATATTTTGTTCGTTTCCTTGACTCGGTCCTCTTCCCATTCTTCTGACTGGAATCGACATGAATAATGTCTTCAGGTATTGGAATTTTCTGGGAGCGCATTTCGTCTTTGCATGGCTTCTGCTTCGCATAGCAGCCCATTTCGATCCCTAATGCCGGCCATTAAACTGCCGTTGCGGCGGCCGTCACGATAACTTACAAGGTTTTATGAATATCCGATCTGAAATAGATCAGCATATCGAGACCTTCTCAATGACCGACTTTTTCTGGACAATTGCAATCCTTTCCGAGGTTTTCACAAACGAAAACTTTTTCGTTTCAATTCTGTATTTATTTAATAAATTTCCATTGAGGGAATTATACATTCAGTAAAATGCATAAAGCAAACTGCGAAGTATGAACAGATTCCGGAGCGTGGCAATTAAGTTGATCGCTGCGGCAAACTTTTGTGTGGCTGAAGCGATCGCGTAGACAGCGTCGTGTTGCCCACATCTTCTTGCGATGTCTCGGCCGCCTCAGCTTTAACAGCGTTGCAGGCGGTGGAATTGAAAGTTGCTTCTATTGCTGTAGGCGCCTGCGTGCTAATTTTGTGTCCCAATTGCTGAATTATTTAATAAAATAATTTAAATTGCAACTAATTGTGGAAAGCCTGCAGTTTAAAGCGTTTTTCAGTGAATAAATTCAACAATAATCTCAGTACTATTAGGCTGCTCACCTGGAATTTTATTTAATTTCTGATTTGAAATACTGCTGAAAAATGTTGTGCAGCATGAAAAAATAACGCGTTGTTTAAGCATTTTACAAAAAGTACTGGTATTTTTTGCCTGATCAAAATTTTTATGAAAAGCACGAACATCGGTACGCAACCCTCACAACTGAACGGATGAAAGGTCATATAGGTGAAGCTAGAAATCTGTAGTGTGTACTCAAATTGTAATCTTGATGCGCATGTTTAGTGTATGGACGGCATAGCCCTATAAGGGGTCTAGGTTGTTCAAAGATTAAAGACATTTTTAAGCAAACTTATTAATATATTCAAGTTCTGGTGTTTGATCTGCCATTGCGAAAGCAATTTATACAACGTCGATGTTGCTAGACCTTGATAGTTAGAACGATGTTTGTATTTCTTTGAATTTCATCGTAAACAAGAGCAGAATAATTTCACTACTCCAGATTTTTAGCAATAGTTAGATTTGTTTTATCGGGGTGACTCTGACTACGTCATGGATATTTTCAGGATTGCTCGTACGTAGGATAAGAAAAATTATGGTCCCATCTTGTAAACCGAGCCAATCTAATGAAGATGTTAACTCCCTCCCGAGCTCGTTTCTGGAGTTTTGGTTCCCAAACTTTTTGTCATCAAGTACAACACAAGAATCCCGCACAGTTCTCGAGGACCATCAGTCACCAAGCATCATGTAAGTTACTAGCAATTGTGTCTTATCAGTTATATTTTGCTCATATTCGCTAATTTTATTCTCGTACGCGCCGCGGACTACAGAATTAATTGAATGTTCGAATTTTACGGTGGGCCGATAGCAACAGGTTAGGCATGTGGTAGCAGTGGTAAATCGTTGCGAGATCATCTTGTGTATTGCAATTAACATTTCCGTGCAGCACACCACTGCCGAATTGAATTAGTTAATGACACTGGGATTATTCGAGTACCACTCGGTAGGCAGAGGTGGGCAGTAGCGCGCTGCATGTACAGCCCGACGCAAAAGATTAGCCCCACCCCTTTAAAACATCATAACACATCGAGTTTTGCCAGTTTTAACGTGCAAATGGTGGCAAACGATTTGTCTTGCGCTCTGCAATCTATGGCAGGTAAAATTTGGTGAAGAAGTTAATTACTGGCGGAAAAATCAAGCGGCTCGTGTTTTTGCACCGACGCAAAAGGTTAGCCCCACTTTGCAAGTTTGGCGCTCTTTCGGACAGGACGCAGCGTAGACTCGCTGCAAAGGGTGCGTTCATAGCGTAGTAGTTGTGCACGGATCTTATGCTCACCTAGGCAAGAAATGGGCGCGGGAAAGCTTCTAACTGAGTTTCAGAAAGATGCCATTACCTTTTGCGTCGGTGCAAAAACATGTGTTTTTCATTTTCTCCGTTACTAATTACATTTTCACTACAGTCTATTGTATTTTGATTACTGAGACCAAGACGATTCGTTTGCCACCATTTGCACAATAAAACTCGCAAAACTCGATGTGTTATGATGTTTTAAATGGGTGGGGCTAACCTTTTGCGTCGGGCTGTAGCGGTAGCGGCGCTACATTTAAGCAATTGTAGCGGTAGCGGTCGCGCCCGCTACATATTTAAGTTGCGATACGAGGTTTTGCCGCTACAGCGCTACCGCTACATTTATAGATAAAGCCTTTAGATTTTACATAATAGTATTAAATATTATTTAAAAACCAGCATGATACATTCATAATACAAATTACAGAATAAAACTGTACGAAAGATTTCGGTGTAATGTTGTCAACCTCAGCCTGTTACTAGTGTCAAAATGTTAGTTGTTAGTAAATTGTTCTAGTTATTGATAATAATGTACGTAACCCTCAGAGGCGGGCAGTAGCGCGCTACATTTAATTAAGCAATTGCAGCGGCAGCGGTAGCGCCCGCTACATTTAGAGCATGTAGCGGCAGCGGCCGCTATATTTCAAAGTAGCGCTGCCCAGCTCTGTCGGTAGGCCAGCGCGTACTGCTACAGGTTGAGAATCTGTTCAAGAATTTATGTTCGATAGTAAAACATAAACGATTAACTCAAAGATTCAATTTCAAATTACCAGTTCTGTCTCGATTTTCGACGAGGAAATTGGATTTGTGATTATGCAGGCTTCAGCTGCCTTATTATATCAAACAACTCCTGACATGAGGTAAATGTGTAATTAATTGTTATTTTGTAAACATATATCGCCACGGACGTTCGCAATTTAATGTATTTATGATTTTTTTGTAATAACTATGTCATAATGTCTTCCCCGTCCCAAGGGTGAAGAAATTATCCGAATCATTTAATCATGTATTTCCCTCTGTACTCTAATTCAATGTTCCTACTAGTTTCTGTGACGGCTCCAAGCTCCAAGTGATCCTTTTTATTTCACTCCAATTATATTTTCGTCCGCTAGATTTTTCTTTGCTTGTGGTTCTCGTAACTAAATTACACGCAAGCCGCTTGAAGTTTCCGTATATATGCTGCCCAGCTAACAGTTATGCAGTCCTTCGGTTTGAGGAAGAACGCACGCAACCTAACCTAAGTTACAACGATCCAATCATAACTTTTGGTTGTGCGAGCTCAAAGGAGTTTCTGTAGCAGTTTTTGCCATGCAGGTGGTGTGTTTTTCTGTCGTAGTTCGACAGGTGAAATTCTCCAGGATTTGGAAACCATATCGACCTCCGGAGCAAGACTTTCTTCGGCAATGTTGAGGGATTCACGCTTTATTGTCTGTATCTTCATCAGCGATGAGATTTGACTGTGTCTGATATTGAGCTTTCCACATTCGACTGCTTTGTCTGCTATTTCTCTCAATTATATATGATGGTGTATCTAAAGTCCACAAGTTAAAATATTTTAGCTACTGGCCCTCCTGCAGCCTAATTTAAAAAGTGCTGAAAAAATTAACCTAAGCTCTTCACATTGACCAAATTCATACTCCTTTTTGCCCCATACCAGGCAATAGCTCGGTGAGCATCACGCGCCTCAGGCAGACGCCTTGTTCTAAACGCTGGCCGACCTCGCGGCCGTTAAACGCAGGCGTCGTAGTGAGAGCGTTAACTGGGCCGTCTAGCTTGAATATGACTTGCTTCCTTGACGATTTGACCAGCATTACAGAGGATTTTGTTGATTTTTCACATACTTCTGCAGCAAAATTCAAAGAGAGTTGATCAAATCTTACAATGAGTTCACTATTTATACCTGAGCTGAAGTGTCGTAATATAAAAAACTTTATCAATAAATAATATGATGCATTGACCGACATGTGGAACAGCCTCCCCACATCGTTGGCGCTCCAAGTATGAACGCGTTCAAGAACAGACTAGATAAAGCTATGGAAAAATATTTGTTCAGATTTGAAATGCCTAGCACCTTATCGAACTCGGTGGAAGTCTAGTAGCTACTTCAAAACTATCGTCAGTCATGAAAAGATCCGGTCAAATGATACGATTTTAGATCTTCTGTGAACAAGGCACGAAGAGGAAAAGAATCGGCGACAGGCCACATCAGGCCTACGCTTCAGCGCCGAGATCAATATGTTATGTTATTGCTGCTCATTTAGGCACCGCGCGAAGCGTAACAATCTTTTGCCACTCACGTCCATTCATTTCAGTAATGCACCGGCTATTTACAGAAGAAGAATACGATATTATCTAATGAGGATTGTATAAAGAATGCGTACAATAATAATAATGTGTAATTGTACAATATGCACAATTCCGGGACGGAACTCCCAAATAACACAACGCTTAACTCGAGGCGGAGCGACTTCGGGGCGTGGCTGCCGACCGCAACAGTCGACTACGCTAGTGTGAAGTCCATTACAATCAAAAACAAGAATATTTCATAGAAATCAGATATTCTTTGTAAACATGAATTTAAGCCTAATATTTAATTGCAATTTTTTGACTACCTCACATTATTGTAGATGCTTTAATAGCTGCCAATTATTTTATACGTACCGCTATTGCTTCTGATATAATAATTAATAACGTGATAAAACCTCAAATTCAGTCCATTATTTCTACCTAGAAATATTTATTGTGAACGAGGGGAATTTTTTTCATCGAAACTCATATTTCTTTATCTCTTTCTGAATTAAACATGACAATAAAATAGTCAAGCGAAAATGAGATGATTTAACAAGAGGGAAAATGATCGAATAAGAGGGGGATTTTCATACAATCGGGAGTTGCCCAAACAATAAGGTATTTGTTTTAATACGAGATAAGATAAACAAGCAAGGGGGAAGGTGAACATAAATGAAGGAAGATGATCATGTACCGAACAAATGCGCTCGAGACCTTTCGATTGTCATTTGTCTGATTGAAAAAACTATCTGTGTCACAAAGAATGAAAATATTTCTTAGTTGTAGCTACTTAGAGCAAATAGTTCACAAATATTCATCGTGGATTGAGAAAGCAATATTATTGCATTCTAATAAACCGGTAAAAAAGACTGATGCGCCGGCTTTCCGATCGTGTTTTAAAAAAGGGTTATAAATCAGACAACTTAATGGTTTAACATCTATATCACTATTTACGACGGTGGCAGTCATATTTCATGTACTTTGAAAGAAATAGATGACAGGAAGCTTTGAATGTTTATGCAATAGCTTCATTTAGATTTTCAGTTTTGGGACCAATTTTTTATCAAATTTATAATACAATTAAAGAATTTTTGCTAATTTGGTTGATTGAAAATATTGCATTAAATTGATTTTTTCTTAAACATGTGTTCTTGCAGCCAATGCAAGTATATAAAGTTCCGCATTCACAAAAATGCAATTGATTCTAGCTGCTTGCTTCGTAAATAGCCAAACTAATGGTTCTGTGTTCTCCATTATTTCGGCAATCAAACTAACTTAATTGCGGTGTGAGACGAAACACATCCATGGTTAGTAATATTGTCGACACGGATTTCATTCTCAATTCTATTTCGTATTTTGTCATCTTAGTTTTAGTTCTGAGTCTTGCCAGTAACATTCACGGGAAAGAACGGGATCGCGTATTTCAGCATCACTGACAGCTTGGTGCACATCCGGCCGATCAGCAAGGAAGATAGAATGGTCTTCACAGGACGACAGGCATTGCGTGAGAAAAATAACAATCGACAGTCTAAAATATCAATTCGCGAAAATAAGATAAATGAAACTGCGGCGAGAGTTAAATAACACGCGGCTGATTGGTGGTCATCCGGAAACATGCTATGCGTTCCTTTCAAGGCTGATTGGTTAACAAATTTGGTGGTCCACGGCTGCGTTCTCACATTCACTACAGATTCTTAATTAACTAGCATTTGGGCATAGCGAAATTAATGTACTGTACGGAACTTAGAACCAAATGGATCGAGCAGTCTTTAGCGTTATCGTATTATTGTAAAAAACCTTTTTCAATGAGGGAGCGCAGCCGTGCACCACCAATTTTGTGCACCAATAAGCCCCTGAATCGAACGCCTTGGCCTAGAGTCGAATGGCCGTCCACCACTGAACGTTGCGTCGAAGCATCACTTCTCACCCTGGCCAACGCTCGAACCAGCGTTGCCAGATGGTATATTTTTACACCAGATTTCACAAATCTGGTATTTTCAGAAGGTGTCTGGTATTGATATTTTAGATCTCGTATAATTGCCTAAATCTGGTATTTTTTTGGGTATTTTCTGACTTACTGCATAAAATTCCACCTCTGAAGTTTGAACTTCCTCCAGTGTAGGCATGGATTGGATAGTTAATCTTCAGAGCGGCGCGACTAGAGGTTTCCCGAGGGACGCCTGTCGGAGACCACCACTGCCGTGCTTCGAATGGACTCTAATGATCCCTTCCCTGAAGAACGTAGCCTACAACACTTCTTGACTGTAACATTATCAGCCGCAAGCCACCAGACTGATTACATCAATTGAAGTAGACCAATCAGCCCACAGGAAAGTAGCCTGATGTCGTATGGCCCAGAATCGTCCGCCAATACGCGAAAAAATTTTACACCACCCGGACGGAGCGCGCCGGAGCCGTCCGTATCTGTCCCGTGTGTCGAATCAGCCTACGGTCGAACGGCCACGCGTCGTACGACGATAAATTTTGGAACAGAACTATGCTATCTGAAACCTAACCCCAGATGCTGTGAGCTAAAAGTTACGTAATTTAGCGAAGCTGCTGATGTCGCTCGCCGAAGGACGATAGATTTTGGAACAGAACTATGCTCTCTGAAACCTAACCCCAATGTTGTGAGCTAAAAGTGACGGTCTTGTGGTGCACGGCAGGATGCATGAAGTTCCACTGGCGACCTGGGCTGGTTGGAGGCAGTCCGTTGTCCGCAAGTTACAGTTCGGGCTAAAGTCAGGGTATGAAGTGATGATTCGATGCAACGTTCAGTGGTGGACAACCATTATTCTCTGGGCTATTCGCTTCAAATATGGTGGCGTAAAGCTCCTAATATTTATAGCAAGTCACGGGCTGGTTACCGACGGCAGGGTTAATACACGGCTGATTGGTGGTCATCCGGAAATATGCTAGGCGTTCTTTTCAGTTTTCAATGCTGATAGGTGCACAAATTTGGTGGTGCACGGCTGCGTTCCCACATTCACTACAGATTCTAATTTACCAGCATTTGAGCCTAGCGAAATTAATGTACTTTACGGAACTTAAAACCAAACGGATCGAACAGTCTTTAGCATTATCGTATTATTGTAAAAAAACTTTTTCAATGAGGGAGCGCCTGAACCTGACCTCCTGAATCGAACGCCTTGGCCCAGAGTCGAATGGCCGTCCACCACTGAACCGTCGAAGCATCGCTTCACACCCTGGCCAACGCTCGAACCAGCATTGCCAAATGGTATATTTATGTACCAGATTTCACAAATCTGGTATTTTCAGGTGTCTGGTATGGATTTTTAGATTGGGTATATTTTCCTAAATCTGGTATTTCTGACACTGCAAATTTACTGCATCAAATTCCACCTCTGAAGTTGGAACTCCCTCCAGTGTAGGCGTGGATTAGATAGTTAACCTTCACTGAGCGGCGCGACTAGAGACTTTCCGCCATTTTTGAACCGCAAATTTACCGTTTGATGAAGGAACCCCAATCTAATTGTCAAAATTTAACAAAAATGCTTAGTGCAATATAAGCACGAGAGTGATGATCCTTGATTGATTACTGATCCGTGATGATATGGCCTGGGATGAGTATGGTTGTCGAACCGATCTCTGCGACGCAAGCTCCACCATTTTTGTTTGATGGTTTTGAATTCTAGAGTGCCACTTATTGAAGAGAAACTTGACTTCTGGGGCGCCATTCAATATTTCACTGATCTTGAAAATCATCATCCACTCATAGAACTGGCTGCCTACTGAATCACTTGTCTACTTTTACCAGTCTCCAGTGCATTCGTGGAGCGAGTGTTTTCACAAGTCACCTATGTGAAAAACAAGCAACGAAATAAAATTTCAACTAAGGTACTGGAGTCCGTTATTAGGACCATAAGCTATCTGCTCAACCGCAACAAGTGATCACACTCGAAATATTAGATCAATGCAATATGCAAGCATGCACGAAAATAAGCAAATAAGCAAAAGGAAGATGACCTGTGTCCGTGGCTGCTCATGTTAGGCGAAGGGGAAGAAGTTTCACACTGTGATAAAAAGGAAAAGTTTCAATGTAATCAAGCTCAGGAAAAGAAAAGTGTCAAAATGTTCAGAACAGAGGAGAAAATTTAACGTGCTCAATTTGGCCAATTATCAAGTCAGATAAATGAACAGTAAATTTTTCTCTTATTCTAACCAACGTTTCTGACGAATAGTCTCATTAAATTTGGAGGTATTAGTCTGTTTTTGAACAATGGAATTTCTGGTATATTAATGGTATTTTGAGCTAGGCAATCTGGTATTCTCGATAAAAAAAAGCTGGCAACACTGGCTTGAACTGGAACTTGCGCGCATCAGCCTGCGACCACACGGCTTTATCCTCCTCCGGCCTTGCATAAAACCTGCCGTGCACCACCAGACCGCGGATCAAATATGACTTCCCGGCATTGTTAAATTACGTAATTTTACGTTCACCGCATCTGAGGTTAGGCTTCAGATAGCATAGTTCTGTTCCACAAATTATTGTCCTTCGATGAATGGCCGTTCGACCGAGAGCTGGTTCAACGCATGGCCTAGATACCGACGGCTTGGTGGCGGTTATCAGTATCCCATTCGCTGCAAGGCTCCGGCTTGCGGCGTCCAATTAAGGCTCCGGCTTGCGACGTCCAAGGCTCCGGCTTGCGACGTCCAAGGCTCCGGCTTGGGAGTGGCGCAGAATTTTTACGCGGTTCAGCGAACGATGCTTGGCCATTCGATCGCCGGCCGTTTCTCCTGAGGGCTGATTGGTTTAATTTAATTGATTCGTTCTGTCTGGTGGCTTTCGGCTGCCTATATTATTGTCCAGAAGTGTTGAAGGCTACGTTCCGGAAAGCAGGAATCATGACGGTCCATTATATCCAGGGCAGTGGTGATCTTCGGCAGGCGGCCCTCTCAATGCTTCAAAATGAAATGTTCTCAAAATAACAGTTTGATTGGAGGTAATTACTTCTCTTTTGGACATGCATTATTGCTAACCTAAAATTTTTTGTATAACTTAACGAGACGTTCTAGAACCATAAGCGAAATATATGCTTGCTCATCTATTCATACGCATGTCACGTGTCTTTTGCTGCTGCTTTCAGCGCTTCGTCATAGCAGCACCGCTGCAAGCGCTCAATACTTTCTTTTAGTAACGTTTGTAATTTAATCGAAGTTGTTGAATCGACATTACATTTTTCTAACATTAGTTTAGATTGATTCTCCATTCACTGAAACAAGCATACAACGTAATCTAGAAATTTGGATTTCAAATAATTTGACATTTCACATGAATATCTTGATTCGTACGAGTGCAAGTTAATGCAATCCATTTAATAGCCGGTTTCAGATTTGACAGTGCCTGTGCTTCCAGCTCCTTCCCGTCATAGCTTCCAGAATCACTCGCACCATCGTAAGCCATTAGTTTTCTTCAACACCATAATTGTAATATTGTGTAGGCTGATCAATCTACGTATAATTAACAGTTCTTTTCGCGTGCACGATGAGAACCATAGTATTTAAGAGCATACTTCCAGCGCTACTCATCTCTTCAGTCAAATGGAGACTCTTTCTCCGTAAATGAAACTACCTTAATATAGAAATCAGCGAATAGTTCTCGCACTTGTGCACTTTGATCTGCTAATTGCACATCAGACCTTACTCCAGGTCGATAAATTTGAAATAGTAGCCGTGCACGAGCCTGGAGTGCAATATAAATAGGGAGTTATACTGCAATCATCACTTGATCATTGTACAACTTGTATACTTTACCATGCTCATTAAACAGATGAACGCAGCATAACTCAAGTACAGAGAGAAGAGCAAGGCGACGACTGTTCCGACGACGAGGACCGAAGAAGTCCTGTACGGGCTTGTCCTCAATATTAAAAAGCCCAAACCCAAAGGCGCAAAAGAGATGCAGTACCAGAAGCAAGGGGGGAGAAAACTCTTGGTACGTGCAGCAGGCTGGTACTATAGAGGAGGTAAGTAGCAGAACCATTTTAATGAACATAAATTGAACTGGAATAAAATGTATTCTGGCTTTCTCTTTGGTAGATATAAACTGATTATTTTAAACGTTGGTCGTAGCATACATGTTCAACTGGCAATTTTTTTTATATTGCTGAAGTTGGGTCAATCATTCGCAGTTATCAAGAGTTGATTTACATATATTCCAGGGAAATTTAAACAGGCGAAGGCTTTTATGTCATCGCCTCTTCTCCGGAAGACGCCTTCCACTTGTTCAGGTTCCCCAGCATCCCATTCCTTGGCTCATGAGTTGCGACTTATGCGCCGCAATCAAGTGGAACTATCCACAGCTTGTCCTTGATAACCACGAGCACTTCACTGATACCGATAGAGGTATCACAGCCTCACAGGATAGTGGATACTACTGACATCCGCCTCACCTCAATCTTAGGTGCCACGACTATAAAGGAGTCCGTCAAACTTTTCTTTTGGAGGTGCCGGCATGAGACGTAAGACTGGGTAAAGTTGGCTTGCACCGCAACCATGTGCGATTCGCTGCACAAGTCATCGCCGGCAGACAGCAGCAAGTGCCCAGCTCTCGTTGGGGGCCGCACAGACAAACGCTGCCTCACTTGCAGCGTTACTATAAAGGGGTTCCCTATAAAGAGGTGCCCCTACAGCGGCGAGACCTTAGAAAACTTGCTAATTTCCTAGGAGGTTTGTCAGGTCAGGAGGTGTACGTCTGGATAGAACTAAAGAAGCTTTAAGCGATTTTTAATATTGTGATTACCTAAGAAAAAGTTACAATTTGGAAGTTACATGAATGTAATAAAGTCTCTTATCAGGCGGAGAGACTCGATATAGATCAGATGAGGGTAAAGGTCAAGGAGTTCGTCATCGATCTCGCCGACGAAGGAGCTAGCTTCATCTGCGGTGGCTGGTTTAAATCTGGTGAAGCGCCAAACCAACGCAGGAACGTGCCACCAATGATTGACTATTCGACTCTCGAGGAAACAAGAGAAACTTCACGGTCTGCCATCCTCCGAGAGCAATGCTAAGCCGCGCCATCGTACAAACTCTGATGCCGAAATACATACACCAAACCAAGCGCAAGTATCATTGACTGCTTCATTTAGGATTCCGAACATGAAGTGAACCAAATTGTACGGTCTTTTCCAACTGGGAATTGCATGGTATCGTACGATCGATATAATGAATGATAACTTGACAAGTCTATTCGACTATTGTGACAAATTGTATTGAAGTACGTTCGCCTCGGAAATATTATCAGCGTTAGTACTGCGAACTTGAACAGGTCAGCATTAACAATTCGGTTTATTGATACATCGTCACAACCTGGCATATTAAAGTAACGGCGTATGCCAATGAACATTTGAAGACCGTAGGTTTAATGATATACATACATGCGAACTGCTTTTTTAGGCCATTTCGCGGCAGCCAACTTAATTAATTACCTCGACCCATTTCTTGAGATAGGATCCGAAAGTTTTCCCCTTGATCGACATTCTTTAGATTCGTCCAGGACAGCGAGAGGTCACGCGGTGTTGTGGTGCTTATTGACCGGTTTCTGCGAATGAGTGCCATAAACATAGTGTAGTGGACTAGTCCAAGTAGTCAATAAGCCATTCATATTACTGTTACCAGCTGTTCCGAAACTATGGATAGTTACCTAACCAAATTACTGGTTAGGGAAGCTCAAATTGCAAAGCTGACAGACAATTGGTCGACTAATCGAACTCGAAACGTGTAAGCTTTGCCCCAAATTATCCAATAGTCAGCTCAGAAATTGGGCTGAACGCGAGACTATCAACAGCTATGACAGGTTTTCCAAAACGTTACCCAAGTTGAATGAACTAGGTTTCATGGAGTTTGTTTACCGTAAACAAGAAACGTTCAATTAGCAAAGATGTTGCTCTTATGTTCAATTCCCAACAAGCGTCATACAACTTTACAGCAAAGTATAATGCAGCACAAGCGCTGCATTCAGTAGAGAGATAGACGGCTGTCTAGCGAGGCTGTCGGCATACGCTGGTACTTCACTTTGGCAAATAACGTCACAATTGTTTGGACTCGCTAGTGCACCACCACCTGCCGTGCACCACCAGGCCGCGGATCGAAACTGACTTCCGGGCATCGTTTAAATTTTACGTTCACCGCATCTGAGGTTAGGTTTCAGATAGCATACTTCTGTTCCAAAATTTATCGTCCTTCGACAAGTGGCCGTTCGACCGAGGGCTGGTTCGACCCACGGCCTAGATACGGACGGCTTAAAGTGTTGAAGGCTACGTTCCGGAAGGCAGGAAGAATGATGGTCCATTACATCCGGGGCAGTTGTGGTCTTAGGCAGGCGACCCAATGACCCTGAGGTAAGATTTGGATACATCTATCCTCAGTGCCGTCTAACTGGCAACTAAATCTTCAAAGCGCGCGGTCTCAATCTACTACGAACAAGAATGAGTATGAATAGTTATGGGCGGTGAGGCGCTGCAGCAAGCGTCTCATCGCACATATCTTTGCCCCTAGTGTAAACGGGTTTTATTACCACCGCACTGCAGTCGAAATGTGGCAAACCTATAATTGCAAAAATAAGAAGGATGCATAAATTTGTACTCATATTCTAGCAAATTCAAGAGCAAACGACTCAGATATTAGAGTCTAAACGCTTTTTTCTGGTAGCGGAACATGTAACAGAGGAGCGTAGATGTATTGAATTGTAAATAAGAAATGTATAAAATTTTAAAAATAAGCAAGTTTACTGCTGCAGAATTTGCTAATTGATTCCTGAAATTCCAAGTAATCAACACAGATCAAGTTCCCATCGTCAAGATTTAAATGCGGCAAATGTTTTTGAGATTCAGCATTACTGCATTTACAGTTCACATTTCCCTTGGGATTTATTCATGCTCACCATGCAAATTATTCCAGTTGAGACGCTGTTTCGAATTGAGCAAGTTAACCTCTCCGGGACGCGATCGCCTTCACATTTGGCTTCGATGAAGAAACTTGGATCGGTACTGGGTCCTATCACGGTACTGACTAAAACCCGGACCCGGACCGGTCCGCCGGACCCGGACCGAGTGACTAAAACCCGGACCGGTCCGGCGGACCAGTTTCAAAAAAATAAATGGCTGCAAATCATCTGAAAAGTCGAGAAAACTTTTAATTTCACATATAAAATTTTTATATTTACTTAGAAAAATTTCATCGCACCAACATATTCGGGTCACAGAAGAGTTCATTTCTCGATCGAACTAATCGATAGAGAATCTTCTGAAACGTCCAGAAAACATAAAAAGTTGGTATCGAATTTTCGAAAATTTGCTTAGAAAAATTTCACTTCAGGTCCGGGGAGCCCCGGACCAAGTGAGTAAAACCCGGACCCGGACCCATATATTCGGGTCACAGAAAAGTTCACTTCTCGATCGAACTAATCGATAGAGGATGTTCTGAAACGTCCAGAAAACATAAAAAGTTGGTATCGAATTTTCGAAAATTTACTTAGAAAAATTTCACTTCGGGTCCGGGGAGCCCCGGACCAAGTGAGTCATATATTCGGGTCACAGAAAAGTTCACTTCTCGATCGAACTAATCGATAGAGGATCTTCTGAAACGTCCAGAAAACATAAAAAGTTGGTATCGAATTTTCGAAAATTTACTTAGAAAAATTTCACTTCAGGTCCGGGAAGCCCCGGACCTATGTATTGGGACCAAAGAAAAGTTCATTTTTGGATCGAACTAATCGATAGAGAATGTTCTAAAAATTCGGCGAGGAATAGGGCGCCAAGGGTTGGTTCTACAGTGGTATCCGTCACGTCAGTTACGGTCTGCAACTAGCTTCGCAACGGCTTCGGCTGTCTGGGCGGCGGGTCGCGAAATAAAGGCCGCGCGAAACGTCGAGTCGTTCATATCGCCAAGATTCCGATATAACAAATTCAAAAAATTACTAAGAATCGGCCACGACTTCGCCATACCTGTACGGTCAACATCATTGCTACGGCTGTGCCCTAACCGTGAGACAACGTGATGGACAAGACATTCAACGATATAAATGCCGCCATCAGAAGATTCAAGTTTTCGAGCTCAGCGCAAGAATTATCATCGGTACGGTCATCAGCACAGCACTACGGTCACAATTCTCACAAGAAACGATACGGTCACAACTATCAACCGCAGTACGCCTACAAGAAACCTACGGCCAGACTGACCGTGAGGCATCTATCTCAGCGAGACATAACGGTTATGAAGAACAGCGATCGCAAGGACGCGCGGCTACAGCGGCAGTACAGCCACTTGGAATACAGTCGTCTACCCAACGGAACGGTAACTGATCACCTTTTCTGGTAAAAGTAAAAGAGTTTAGCGATGTAAACTGATAGATTCTCTAATTTTAATTGTGTTCAGATTACATTTTTCATGTCCTAGACATTTTTGTTAATGTAGGATGTGAACTTGAATTTCTAATTTAATATGAAATGTACCAGTGTTTCATTACAACCCTCTCTCTGTACTATTTTTGCCGTAAACCTATTCATACCAGAACCTAGTCACGTGCCTTATAAGCCACTTCGGACCAATGTGACGAAATTGAAGCGATTGCCGATATAATAAAAGTATAACAGAAAAATTTCAAAACTATTTAACCATGAAAATCCCTTTTTCATAAACATTCCAGCTTATACGAGAAAACTTTACGATTCATTTTCAAAACTGAATACATTGCATAATTGAAGGTTTATTCACTAAAACAAATAAATGTGTGAAAATAAAACAAGAAGCGACTCTTTTATCTATATATGCATCTCAAAATTCCAATGCACAGAACAGCGGATAACCTGTCCGAAATTCAGACAAGACAGCGGGTAACAGCGAACTACAGGATAATTGAAATGAATATCAAATAGAAACGNCTTGGTCCGGGGCTTCCCGGACCTGAAGTGAAATTTTTCTAAGTAAATTTTCGAAAATTCGATACCAACTTTTTATGTTTTCTAGACGTTTCAGAAGATTCTCTATCGATTAGTTTGATCGAGAAATGAACTTTTCTGTGACCCGAATATGTTGGTGCGACGAAATTTTTCCAAGTAAATATAAAAATTTTATATCTGAAATTAAAAGTTTTCTCGACGTTTCAGATGATTTGCAGCCTTTTATTTTTTTGAACCTGGTCCGCCGGACCGGTCCGGGTCCGGGTTTTAGTCACTCGGTCCGGGTCCGGCGGACCGGTCCGGGTCCGGGTTTTAGTCAGTACCCTTCCATTCCAAGATCAGTGGAAAATTGTAACTATTTATCTTCATTATTTATTATTCATCAACACTATATATTATTTTTTCTTCTGTAATAAGTTGAACTGTTGAAGGGCAGCTGCCGCTGCCCTGTTTCTGAGTGTTTGCTGTTTCAGCTTTCAGGCAGTATGGCTGTCAGCTGTGCAGTGTGCAGGGCTGGACAGTGGACACAATTTGCAAAAACGAAAGGAGAAAGCAAAGTAGAGTCTCTCTCCAAATCCAATCAGTAATCACATGTATTCAGATGCCAGATGCCAGATGGAAACACTTGCCCTGGTCATGAAAATCAATTACTTTCCTCTTCAAAGTCTTCTTGAGTAATAATGAGTGTTCTCTTTTGATTCTAAAGGAATTCTATTTAGGTATTTCCATCTCTTAGGCTCTTTCAAACTGCCTCCCTTGACCCTTTTGCAACTGCCTGCAATGTGTTCTATAACTTTTTATTCATATTTTTCTACAGAATCATCATAAACTTGGACTGAATATTGCATCTCCGTAAAAATAGCCTAATCAAATATATGTTAATGGTAAAAATTGTATAAATGGGACTAGAAAATCCTAGTTAGTACCTATATATATGGCATTAAAAATGGTTCCAAGTTCCAACTGAGGTGGCACAATTTGCAACATCACTGATTTTGCTAAAAAAAAAAACATTTTCCTAATATTTTTTGTTAGTAGTTGAATAATATTACAAACTTCCTTTAGGAAACGGGTAGGTATAATAGCTTGGGGTAAATGCAATATATTCTGACACATTAAGGACGTAACAAAAAATGAATAGCTATAAAAAAATCACCATATGCACAACTCAAGTTCTGTTTGCTTTATGTCACTCTCAAAACACCGCACTAAGCGCTAGCAACTATGAAACCTCACACTGTTACCATATTTATTTAAAAGCCTTTAGAATGCAAACCTACCAAATCCATATATTTGATGCTGTGTGTGACTAAATTTGGCATTTTGTGAGACTAATTCTGGCCGCGCTTCAAAATTTCAAACCCTACTAATTTGTAATTCCGACCCTCTTGTGTTTGAATTCCGATCACTGTGTGAGCCAGGATGGAATTCTAAAATTTACAGTTCATATATTATTCCCGATACACCTAGACCAGTTTCTCGATACAACATTATTTGAGGCAAAAAAATAAACTTATAGGCTTAAACACGTATAGGTAAAGGTATAAAAAGTTTCTATAAAGTAATCACTTAACTTGGAAATGTTGCGTGTCTGCAGGGCAGCTTGCACCTGTCTCTTATACACATCTAGATGTGTATAAGAGACAGCGATTAGCATGTCTAGCAGCCATGACTCACACAACTAGCATGTCTAGCAGCCATGACTCACATGTCTAGCATGTCTAGCAGCCATGACTCACATGTCTAGCAGCCATCACTCACATGACATGTCTAGCAGCCATCACTCACATGACTAGCATGTCTAGCAGCCATGACTCACATGACTAGCNCGAGATAAAGGAAGCGCGGCTGTCCGGGTGTCCGCAGTTTCTGATCTGACGAGCTCAGTGTAATGAGTATCAATTGTCACTTTGGTGGAAGGTGTAAGGTGGTAAGTTTTCGATACATTTTATTATGTTAACATGATAATATATTACCTATACAGAATTCCATACTGGTGTGAGCTGTATTGGAATGTGACATGGCTTGGAATTTGAACACTATTAAAGATTGAACACTACTTAATTAGGCTTTTAATTAAGAGCTATTAAGCTTTTAATTAGGAAAATTTCCATTTTTGCACACAGCTTGGAATGAGCTGTGTGTGTCTAAGTCCAAGCTGTGTCGGAATTAGTTTTTATGTGTCTAAAACCGTCTCTTAACTTAATTATCTATTAATTTATTTACCACTTGAAATCAGCAAATACAAGTATACTTCCTAAGGATTCCTAATTTATTCACAGACTTATTTAAAAGTCTCAAACCATAATATTCTTTCTACACAAACAGTTTATCACTATTTGGTAGAGCAAGGTCTACTATCAACTTTGACACATTTTTTGATGTTCTCACTGGGTGACGTGCGCTATCTCTCTTTGGATCTTAACATTTTCCCGCCAGATGGCCCAGACCTAGAGTTTTGGCAATAGTATGGCACGCAATAGTATGATGTCACTATTTCAACCATCAACGAATGCATGGAACTAAGACAAAGCTTAATATAAATGAAAAAGTTGAGAAGTGCCATAATTACCTACAATGTCAAAATATACCGCATTTAACCTGTAATAACATATCCCAAAAAGAACAAATAATAATACCATATTTCTTTAGATTGGACATATGTAGATGCAGGAGTGTTTCATATATGTCCCTGTAGTTAGCTATGCCTTGAATTTAGTGCTACATGCTAGTTATTGAGTAAATTGTTGGGGACATCACAGTCCTGTCAGTCAATTACTTTTGAGTTGACATAGGCGCAGGAGTGTTACTCATGTGTCCCTGTAGTTAGCTATGCCTCGAATGGTACGCTGAATGCAAGTTATGGAGTGAAACATTGAGAGGGACATCACAGTCCCAACAGTCACAAAAGGGTTAATCAGCTTAATGGCCTTAATCCAGAGCTCAACACATCAACTCATCAAGTCATCAACACACCCTGCCACCTCATTCTAGCCATAATAGCCTTCCTGTCTGTGATACTTCACAGTTCTGTCACAATCACATAGTGGCAAACCAGAGATCTTTTAGAATCATTTCATTTTTGATTTCTTTATCTACTCAATATTCAATAAATTCTTATGTATGATTATGCTGGAATGATGGTACAGCCTTACGGGTATGGTGGTACTTGGGTACCAGGGTGGCGATCTAATTTTTTCCCTAGCTCATGTTTAGACCTGTTCATAAAATAAATTATGCGCTCATATTTTTCTTTTACTTCTTTCCTGGGGCCTAAAATAATAGTTTGTTGTTCACAAGTAACAGTTCATAACTTCATGTTTTCAATTGGGAAATAAGTATTAAAATCACTTGTTTGCTTGAATCGCAAGTTAACCAGGAATTTAAAAGTGAAGAAAATACCACAAGAATTCACCATATCTTCATAAGAGAAAAGTTTCGGAGTCCAGCTCCATTGTCAGTTCATAACACAAAATTCTGTTCAGAAAAAGTTTAGTCCTAGAAACAAATAAATCAATTAGTAAAGTTAAATGCACTGTCAGGTTTCAAAATGGAAAATAAATTGATAAGACGGGGTATAAATATATAGATGGGGTATAAATATATAAATATGTTATAGAACGGGGAACCACTTGCACATCCACCTCATTCTGCTGTAAGTTTTCATGCCGAGAAGTGCAACACCTCTGTATCTGATAGTGATTTCAAAATTCTAGCTTCTGCATCCGGTGTTAGTGATCTACAAATTTTAGAATCCCTGTATATATTCAAACAGAAGCCTAGTCTGAATGCCGCTTTTAGCTCCTTTCCTCTTGAAATAGTAAATAGATAGGCCGTTTACTAGCGTTGATTCCATGTCTTATTCATTTATTTTCTGTTTTGAAACCTGAGAGTGCATTTTACTTTACTAATTGATTTATTTCTGTTTCTAGGACTGAACTTTTTCTGAACAGAATTTTGTATTATGAACTGACAATAGAGCTGGACTCCAAAACGTTTTCTCTTATAAAGATATGATGAATTTTTGTGGTATTTTCTCTGCTTTTAAATTCCTGGTTAACTTGTGATTCAAGCAAACAAGTGATTTTAATACCTTACTTATATCCAATCAAAATATGGTGAAGATGAATACCGCTGTTATAGAAAATACTGTGACCTACTCCGGAAAGCTGAGAAGACTTCATTGGACATAAGTTTTTTAGTGAAGTGCAATGTTTACAGTGTAATTCCCAAGTTTCTGCGGTTTAGACTTTACAAACGCTGCCTTCAAACATATTCATTTTACAAGTCATGGCAGAGCAAGCTCCTGTCCCAGGAATTATCTCCAAGAAGAAGGCCCTTAGAGATTTAACTGACTTGGTCACTGTAAGTGAAGCACAAATTGGACATGTATTTTCCATCCTTGATGCATTTGCTATCTGTCAACATGCCAGATGTCTAACTGAAGCATTCAGGAAAACTACCTGCCAGACACATCAGAAGAAACTTGATAACTTAGGTATTCATAATGAAATTCATCCATGTAATCCTGATCGTTTACACGTTTATGAAGTTGTTTTCAACTATACGTAGTTCATACAGCCTGGAACCTCAAACCAAGTTCTTGCTTGCCTTTGGACTCGATTTTTGTCTGCCTGTTTTTAAATTGGATTTCTATAAGTTCTTTTTAGCTTTTGAAAGACTTGCTCTTAGCATTAAAAATGTTTCCATTGCCAACTGTCAGGAATTTCCTGGCAACTTACAAAGTTTAGCTTACCAGAATTTTTATGGTTTTAAATCTTACAAAATTTACTTGTCTGTTTTTCAGCTGCTTGATTTCCTTTTATTGAAAGACTTGGCCAAAAATAAGGATCTTATCATTTGTAAGCCAGATAAGGGTAAAGGAGTAGTACTAGTTGATTGCAATCCTTATAATAGTAGCCTTACTAATCTGATCACCGACCCTTCTAAATTTAAAGAAATTACTGAGCCCATTGCCAAAATAGTTTTGAAGATAGAGGACAAAATTAATAATTTACTACGAAAATTTAACAATTCTGCTGTGCTATCACCTAAAACTTATTTTCAACTTTATGTTTCTGGCTCTGGCCCGGGTATTTTGTATGGTCTGCCCAAAATTCATAAACCAGATTTCAATGTGAAATTTCAATTCCATCAGATTTTTGCTGCTTATAATACCCCTAGTTTCAAACTTGCAAAATTTTTGGTTCTGCTTTTGAACTGTCTTATTGATTAGTATAGAAATTCATAGTATCTCAAAATTGTTAATATATGTAGAACCGTTGAAGATTGATTGAAGCCGACGGTTTAAAATTCAAAACAAAGCGGGTGTAGGACGCCTCACGCGGGTAGCGAACGGGGCTATAAAAGGGGTGAGGTAGGTGAAGAGGGAGCTGAGTGCGAGTCGGCCAGCGTTCCGAGAAGACATCGTGTTGTGTGCGGAATTTAGATCACCAGAGTTCGAGCGCAGAGCCAGTTGAGTGCGGAGTCAGTCAAGCGCGGAGGATCTTGCCACACGTCGTTTGTAGCCCGTATTCAGGGAACAGTGAATGTTTAGAAAACAATTTTGGTGTTAGTTATTTTCTTGAGTCACTACGTCTCTTCAGACAACTTCAGCCGACCGCGTTGTATATCACCGAGAAGAAGACAACCGACGAGGAAATATTGGAACCGATCTGTCAAAATAGTGGAACTACTCTGAGATCTCACGACTTACCATCAAATAAAAGGAACTACGACTTAACTACTGCTTCAAGCAAGTTATCTTGAAGCCGACCTACAACTACAGAGAAGCACCACCCGATCTGCGAGAGATTACTACCCGACCTACGAAGAAATTACTCTCTCGAGGAACACTGGAACGACCAGGGCGCGTCGGAGCTTCGCCACCAGTTTCATCCAGGACGCTATCGCCTCCACAGACCTCGGGTGATGTACATCTGTGAAAAATTGAAATAGTATTCTCATGGTAGCTACCTTTAGTTGTTTCCCGCTGTGTTCGCCTCGAGTAATCGTACTGTGCCTGTTAGGAGATAGTATCTAGCTCGTACGCCCAGTCCTGTACTAGAGTAGGGTTTACTGTCTTTAAGTATATAAGAGTTGACATGCTTATTTGTATATTTTCTCTTGTTAAATCGCACTGCCAGTAGCAGAGAACTTTCTATGCACCTCGTTTGACCACTCGGATAACGTAAAATCCATTACAACCAACCTGACAGTTTAAAATGTTTTATGAAAAAGAAACTCTGCCAAGGATAAGCTAAAAATTGATAGTTTGCCGTGAGTTTTAAAGCGGACAGTTCAAGAAATAGCGTGAGCTAATATCGAACAACGATTATATGCAAATAGGAATAAAAGGAAGACGTCCATCATCATCTCTGTTTCGAACAATAAATCTATTTATAATCATTATGACCAACCAATATACTGTGGATAACACTTATATGTCCGTAGATCGCCTGAAGAGTTTTACCAATGTTCAGGAATTGACTATGGCCTCTTTTGATGTGGAAAATTTATTTACTAATATACCGTAAAATGGGGTCTCTTTGACCACTTTTTTTTTTTAAATGATGCCATTTTTTACTAGGTAAGTTAAACTTAAACTTAGACCTGCAAAATACAGGTGTATACTCTAGCTTCACTCACCATAAATTGCTGGCTCCTGCCTCTCATAGTTTGATGTAATTTCAAAAAAAGTTATGGTCTTTGTTACCCCAGCTCTTGGGGTATATTAGACTGGGTGGTAAAATCAATTATATTTTTTGGTAAAATAACTAAATAACTCCAGGTTTTGTTGCATTGTAGTAGAACTCTTTTAGTTACATATGCAAATGACAAATTTTAGGAAAGTGTCATAGTTTGCAAATTCGGGGCACCGCCCCCCAATGGGTGAAATGTGACCACCTAATGGCAGCTGTGATGGGGTAACATTGACTAGCTTAGAAATTAAGTTAAAATTACCATATACAGGGTGTTATAGGGCTCTTCTCTTTGTTGCTTTCATAACCTTCATTAGTGTTTCTGACTAGAGTGCAAATTTTTGATATCCGCAAATTTCCGATAAAGATATTTAATTGTGTTTTTTGAAGGATCCTTGTTTTGAAATGGATCCTGTAATCACGTTGAACTTCTGTTATTGACATCGTTATTGACTGTAGCGATAATTTTTGTTCTTTCTTCTTTGCTGTAGCGAATCATGATGAAAATTTAAGGCTTGATAATTAAACACAAATTTAGCAAGCTATACAGGATAATGACGTAACTATGATGCAATATTACCATGAAAATGTTCTTCTTTCAAATAAAACAAGTTTCAACTTCATAACGTTCTTAGTTTTTTATTTATTAACAAATTAAAAGGGTTACTTAATTCTGAAACACCCTGTATATGACTCTGTTGAGTCTGAAACAAAGAAAAAACATTAATAGGTGTATCAAACATGAAATATGTTATATAGGTACCTATGGTAATTTTAACTCAATTTCCAAGCCGGTCAATGTTACCCCGTCACGGCTGCCATTAGGTGGTCAGAGTTCCCCCATTGGGGGGCAGGGCCCCCATTTGCAAACTATAATACTTTTCTTAAATTTGTCATTTGCATATGTAACTAGAAGAGTTCTACTACAATTCATCAAAGCCTGGAGTTATTTTACCAAAAAATATAAAAAATGGAGGGGGTACTCTGACAGGCTTTAAATAATAGCTCTTTTTTGTGGGTCACATTTTTAATTTTTTAACCTATCAAATATGCAAACTTTTTGAATCTTTATATTGTGTTACGTACCCTCAGTATTAGGCCTTTACTGGCCATTGACAAAATTTTTCTATGTCAAATAGTTTTTGAGTTTTGGGGATTTTTGTTAAAAAAAGGAAAAGGGGTCAAAGTTACCCCGGGAGTCAAAGTAACCCCATTTTATGGTACCTCTTTCTGAAACCATCAATATTTGTCTCAATTAATTGTTTAAAGATGTCAATGACCTTGTCATGGGTTTTAACTGCAATTTTTTCAAATCTTTTCTTGAGTTATCTGTGCTAAACTCATTTTTCATATTTGCTGGCAAGTTTTACAGGCAAATTAACGGCTTGGGCACGGGACTTCCACTCGGCCCTACCTTTGCCAATATATTCATGTGTTTTCACGAGGCTACATGGTTGGCCAATTGTCCTCTTGATTTTAAGCCAATTTTCTATAACCAATATGTTGACAATACCTTTTTGATATTTAAGCATCCCTCTCATGTGGGCCTTTTCTTTGACTATCTTAATCTCCAACATAATTCTATCATATTCACCATGGAGCTGGAATCAGACAATAGCTTGTCTCTCCTTGATTGCAAAGTTACCAAATCTAATTGCCGTTTCCAAACTTCTGTTTTTAGAAAATTGACATTTACCGGCTTAAGCTCAAGCTTTTTTAGCTTCTGCTCCTTTTGTTTCAAGTTAAATGGGGTCTAAACATTGATAAACTGCGGCTTTTGCATTTGTTCTACTTTCCTAGCCATGCACTCTGAATTTGAATTGTTGCGCAATATCTTTTCTCAAAATGGCTTTCCATCACACCTGGTGCTCACCCAAATTAAAAAGTTGATGTCCAAGCAATATACTGCAGTCGTTCCCAAGTGTGACAGTAGGAAGGTTGTTTACTGTTCTTCTCCTTACTTTGGACCCACATCTGAGACTATGTCAAAGGAATTAAAAGTTTTATTTGCTAAATATCTTCTGGATGTAAATCTTCATGTGTTGCTTGTTAACAATTATAGAATTGGCTTGTTTTTCAGGTATGAGGATACCCTATCTGTTCTTATGCGATCGTCACTAGTTTACAGATATAGTTGTGCGCAATGCGCATCAGTGTAAGTCGGTATGACAGCATGCAATTTCTATACTAGGCTGGCTGAGCATAAGGGCAGGAGTTATAGAACGAGGAACCTACTTGCACATCCACCTCATTCTGCTGTACGTGTTCATGCCGAGCAGTGCAACACCTCTGTATCTGGTAGTGATTTCAAAATTCTAGCTTCTGTATCCGGTGTTAGTGATCTATGAATTTTAGAATCCCTGTATATATTCAAGCAGAAGCCTAGTCTGAATGCCGCTTTTAGCTCTTTTCCTCTTGAAATAGTAAATAGATAGGCTGTTTACTAGCTTTAATTTGATGTCTTATTTATTTATTTTCCATTTTGAAACCTGACAGTGCATTTTACTTTACTAATTGATTTGTTTCTGTTTCTAGGACTGAACTTTTTCTGAACAGAATTTTGTATTATGAACTGACAATAGAGCTGGACTCCAAAACGTTTTCTCTTATAAAGATATGATGAATTTTTGTGGTATTTTCTCTGCTTTTAAATTCCTAGAAAATGGGAAAAATTATATTTGTTTTCATGGCTTATATTTAGAATTAAACTATCAAACCTTCAAAATAGTTTTTTATTCAGACTTGTCATTGCAACATTCATAGTTATTGCTACCGTCAAACAGGGTAAAAAGCGACGGTTTTGAGCGTTTTTTGTTAATAACTTCTTACCATGAAACATTTCAGAAACAAGTTTAGGCTCATTATATAGCTCTTTGCGAGGGCTATCAAATGACATCTTCAAAAAAATTCCATATGCTATTTGTAAGGTGCCAGTCGCAAAATAAAACTGTCCCAATTTACCCCTGGGAACAGGGTAATCCAGGACACTTGCAATAAAAGTTAATTTTTAAATGTTTGAAGCATGCAGAGTTTACTCATCCATTACTAACAGTACTCTGAAGTCCTCTTTCATTGTAGATGATGTAGATGTAAAATACAGGACATTATCTGTGATTTTTACTTGTTTTTCCTTTATTGATATGATATTCCAATTTTCATTAATTACCGTAATGTGATATTACTGTATCCATGGACATGCCATTGAGCTTTGACAACGACCTTGTCCACTGCAAGCTTTGTATCAGCAGCCATGTAGCATTTCTTCTGTATCTGTAAGCTTACATGATGGTTTGTAATTTCACACAATTTTAACTGAGTCTAGTGATTTCACTATAACAAAAAAGATTGTGAAAAACGTACCCGAAACAGAAAATGTTTTAGTGACAACCATCTTATGTTTTGAAGAAATAAATCATAGTTTAGGTCAATTACTTTTCATTCTATGATGTCCGGTGCCCAATTCTATATATAGCATTCTATGTACAATTTTGTGATGACTGATGATGCACTAATTTTTTGATAAGTGAATTTTTTTTGCTGAGCAAGGTAAATGTAATCAAAATTCTTTGTTGTTAATCAATTTTTTGTTAACTGGAGCCTTTGATAACTGAGGTTCTACTGTAAATGCATTTTTAAGGGTGTCCCTAATTACCCTGGGGGGTGTCCCTTTTTACCCTGTCGCGCGGAAATGGCTGCCATTTTTTTGGAATGAGATAGGCAAATTCTATCAATTACGTTTTCAAGCTGACACCTGGGTGCAACTTTTATGTAAGTACAATTTTTTAATACAGCGAATATTTTTTTTGCTCCAGACCTTAGCAGAGGTACTTTTCCAAAATCGCACTTTTTACACTTTTTTTTTTCAGTGATTTTTTTAGAGATAGTAAATGTTTGATTTCTTGACTAGCTTTATACATAATAGATAGTATAAATGTTGAAGTTTACGCCACTATTTTTAGTTTTGCAATATTTTGATTAGTTTAGCTGCTACAACATTTCTACGAAATGTGGGACGCGCATCCCTATTTACCCCGCCCGTCCCTTTTTACCCCGTTTGATGGTACATTGCAAGATAAGTTATTCTGAATATTGCTTAGAAAAGTCTTTAACTCTTTCAAATCTTTCACTTACATTGCATTTTTGGAAAAATCTACAAAAGGAAGTGGAGCAACGAATCAATTGGAGCAGTCTGTATAACTAGGGATAAAATTTCACTCAAGGTGTCATAGCTTGTACTCATAGGTAACTCACAATTTTTTTAAAGCAACTAACTGATACGCAGGAGCTTGTATCGCAGAGCTTGGTTCAACAACCTCATTTGTCAAAGGCCATATCATCAATATTCAGTGATCAGTGAGCAATCGTGAACCATCACTCTCATGCACTCACCGCAGTGACTGCACTAAGCACTTTTGTTGAATGTTAAATTTTTGATAGGAGTTATTTCGTCAAGAGGTAGTAATCTCGTGGTTCCAAGAATGGCGGGAATGCTCTAGTCGCACATTGAAATATTATTGCATGTGCAAAAAGATGAACACCATTTTATTGAATTTTATATAAATATATCATTCCATTCCAACTCCATTACATTGAATACTAGAACAACAACCCTAATTTTCCCATTCGGTTAATTAGCTTAGTGAAAACCTCCCATGAGATGGTACAATGCAGAGCTGCCCGCAGATTCCTGGGAGACTTAAGCCCCACATCCAGTGCCACTGAGATGGTAGCCAGACTTCAGCTGGAAAAGCTCCGTCTGAGGAGAATGGCAGACAAAGCATGCATGCTGTACAAAATTCTGCATCGCCCAGTCGATGTCCAACCTCCTTCAGGATTGTGTCAACCAGTCACATGCACAACAAGGGGGCACCAACAGAAGCTGCAGGTCCCATGCAGCAGAACCAATGTCCGCCAACACTCCTTCTTTCCTTCAGCCAACAGAATATGGAACTACCTGAGTTTTCATTGCCTTCTATTTTAAAGACATTCTCCAATGCCATTATATGTTCTCTGTGTATAAAAACGTTCTCCAATACTCCCATGTGCGTGCATGTAACTGTTGGTGGTGTTTTTTTTCTTCAATTATGGAGTATTGACCATTTAATTGTGAAGGGAATAATGAATTATAGGGACTGCCAAATTGACATCATTCGTTGAAATTTAAATAATATGACCTGGTTTGTAATAGTATAGTATTGAAATTGACAGGAAGAAGTGCAAAATATTTATGAAAAGACCAAAAGAATATGTGAGTAAAGGTATAATGGGGAATTCCCAAGTAAAGGAATAATGGAAAATATGGGAGTAAAAGAATAGCAGAGAATATGTGGGTTAATTAATAACAGAGAATATTTGATGAATATGTGAGTCAGAGAATAGCGGGGAATGTGAGTCGGGGAATAGCAGAGAATGTGTGAGTGAAGGAATAACATAGAATGTGTTAATTAGGTGCACAGAAGAATGTGTGAATAATGGAGGCTGAGTGAATTCGATTAAAATCTAGTCTTTATGAACAAGGAAATGATGAGAATTGTGCATAAGGAAGTGATGGTAAATTTATAATAATTATGATCGCAATGTGTAATGAATCTGTCTACTACCCATAATCATTATCATAGTATATGCTAAAAAAAACTAATTTGCTTGACAGAATATTTTTGGAAAGAGAATATTATAGATGGTAATGCTTAAATGAATACCTAAGCTATTCCTGGAGTAGTATTTTTCTATGCTGAATCAATGTATATAATGTTCAAATTACTCTGTGAATAAAATTCTGAATGACATTTTTGAAGGCTGTTTGCATCTTTACGTAGTTATGCAGAAGCTCCATGCAGCAAGAGATTGGTTGAATCAACCACTAACTGGTTGAATCAACCACTTTGTGACTCATCACTCAACTGAATCAGTTGTTTAATTTCTATAACCATAATCCATATTCCGTTGAAAGTTTCTTTGCCAGAAACAGTAGTGGGAAAATAATTGATGTGTCAAAGATAGTTGAGTTTCAACAGCAGTCACCACTTAAGAGGCTGGCAGTCTGGCCCTGGCATTCAATTGAAATTATTTATTTTAAAAGCAATCCTGAAACTACAAATTAAGTATATGGCAATAAATTAAGTACCTATATGGCAATATTAAGTTATTAAGTATATTAAGTATGCCAATAAATTTTTGTTGTCCTTCCCAGGTTTTCATACAGATTCCATCTGAGTGCTAAATGAAGCCTCATTAGTTATGGATGGATTTGTTCCTGTTTCTGAAAATTTGGTGAGTTAGATAGTATTGCCTTTGTAAGCCATTGTTCCACTTATGTTTCTATATTATCCTTGAGACTTGAGCATTAAGAGAAGCAGCAAAAAACAATATTTTTTATACTAGGTTTAATTGGGAGCTTGGCTAGCATTGCTGGTGCAGATGGTATTGGTTTTTTGGCCATTTTTATCATATTGTTTTGTATGCTCTTTGTTAATGCCATTGATTTGGCTTTTATTCTTGAATAAAATGATGTAATTTTTATTTTAAAAATTAGAGTTTTCCAGGAAGTATATACAATTCTAGAATTATTAGAAATTAATTGTGAAAGTAAAATTTATCTGATAAAATTGAAAGAACAATTTAAATATTACTTCATTTTTCTATACAGTCTTCAAACAAATTGAGTTGCTTATCTTTGCTTTTGACAGGTTTTGAAATACCTTCTTCAAAATTCTGCCACAATAGCAGTACTGCTTTAGCCTATAATGTATCTAAACTTCAAATTAAACCTCAGGTTAACATTATTTGAGACATATTTGATTATATTGATTGTCTTTGACTTTTAGCATATTACTGTAACATTATAAAGCCCATTCAATACACACTGATGCTATGTTTACAGTCTATGATGGGGAGCCACAATATCTTTGGCACAAACTCCCAAATATCCGAGAATGATACAAGTTCCCAACATACAGCAGAGGTTGATGGCAGCAGCCAGATCAACCGATGTATGGCAGCTCTGGAGCACTCAACTATTAAGGTTAGCTTACTCCAATTGTCAATTTTATAATGAAAATTTTCTTATTAATAGTGTTCAATTTATACGTAATTCCAGCAATCTCTGTGTTAAAGTTATTAACCGAGTGACATGATTGTGACATTGTTTATGCAAAATTCGGCAACTTTCAGATATACCAAGAAGTATTGAATTGCAAGTTGCAAATAGAATCACATAATTTATACACTCAGTCTAAACAATGCACTACTTACAGGTACCGTATGAAGTGCTGAACCGCAAGTTCCGCACTGCTCAGAAGGTACTGGAGCGAGAGGTGTCTGCAGTGGCCGCATGCACTTCTGAGATGCAGGCCGCCCTGTCAGGGTCACCCATGCCTCGCCCTCAGCAGCTCACGCAGATGATAAGAGGTGTCATGTCACAAGTCTCAAGCCTCAAGAGGAAGGTTAGTCACCTCAAGTTTGGACCTTGCAGCTCCGACGTTTATTATCTATTCCGGGTTATATTATATAATTATACCTACATTAAATGTTTAAGAGCCAAGGCATTTTTTTATTGTGTAATTTATTGATTCATGTTGTAAGAAGCTCATGCCATATGATAAAATGAACTTTGCATTGCGTGGTTTGATAAGATTCCAATCACATAGAAAATTTGATTCTATTTTTCCTTCTATTGCGTACATGATTGGTAAGTATAATATTTTTGGAAATTTTTGGCTGAACTATATTTGGTTAAAAAAGATGCCATTGAATATTCTAGGCTGTATTATAGTAAAATTACAATAAGAATGAGATTATGTAACATTCTATTCTTCTGAATCATGTGCAACTTGAAATTTATTTTAGTAATGTTTATGAAGTAATAATTATACCGTGATGACGTAAGGCTATGATGCGTGCCGTGATGACGTAAGGTAGTGATGCGTGCCGTGATGACGTAAGGTAGTGATGCGTGTCGTGATGACGTAAGGTTGTGATGCGTGTCGTGATGACGTAAGGTTGTGATGTGTGCCGTGATGACGTAAGGTTGTGATGCGTGTCGTGATGACGTAAGGTAGTGATGTGTGCCGTGACCACGTGATGACGTAAGGTTGTGATGCGTGTCGTGATGACGTAAGGTTGTGATGCGTGTCGTGATGACGTAAGGTTGTGATGTGTGCCGTGATGACGTAAGGTTGTGATGCGTGCCGTGATGACGTAAGGTTGTGATGCATGCCGTGACCACGTGATGACGTAAGGTTGTGATGCGTGCCGTGACCACGTGATGTATCGCGCAGGCGCGTGAGGCGGTGGCCGGGGAGGTGGAGTGCGCGCGTGCTGTGCGCAGGCGCATCGAGCACCTCGACCAGGCGGGCAAAGGCTCGGCCGCGGCGCGCGCAGCCTGGGAGAGCACGCGCATAGACAGACTCATCACAGACTTCCTGCTGCGGGAAGGCTGCTACCGCACCGCCAAGAAGGTAACAATGTTGTTGTTGTCGCTACATTGAAAGGCTCAGCATTGACTGAGCCCCCGAATTAATTTACATAAATTTTTTTACCGAAATATTACATTTATCGCGTATGATGGCAGTTTTGTTCTCGGTGTTGAAAGAATTTAAGTGGCATGTTTCCACTTTGCAGCTGATTTACTTTGAATTAAACTATAAAATTTTAACCATTATTTGAGGTTACCTGACTCGTCTGTATTAGACCCTGTATCATTTTATGACACGAAACATAAAACCTTAGTGATTTTCACTGTAATTCTGATGATTGTTGCAGTTGGTGGAGCTTCGCAACATCAAGAGTTTGACGAACCTGGGGCTGTTTGAGAACGCGTACGAAGTGGAGCAGTCGCTGGAGCGGCGCGACGTGAGCAAGTGCCTCGCTTGGTGCCACGAGAACAAAACTAAACTCAAAAAACTTAACTCGAGCCTCGAGTTCAATATTAGAATACAAGAGTTTATAGACATGATCAAGAGGAATGAGAGGATGAGTGCTGTATGGTAAGACAAACCTATTAACTTTACTGATATATTATCTGTTGGGTGGGAGATATAGAATTTGCTTATGTGCCTCTGTTGTTTTTATTGTTCGCTTTTTTACTGGAATATTTCTGCACAGCTTTCCTCGGCGCAGGTGATAGTAATGACTGTGGAAATCCTGCATAGCTTATCCCCCAAGCTAATGGGTTACATTACAACTAATTAGAAGCCATTGTGATGGAATAACGTTAATTTTATTGGTAAATTTCAGTAACAGGTGATGTGTGGGGAGAGTGCGCAGGCGCACTGTTATAAATAAATGAAAATATCGAGTATATGATGCTAAAAAGGGCGATACGCTGACCAACACTTGTTATTTCCTTGCCTCTTCGATAACATAATAATGGATACACTAAGACTTGTATGTACAGCTTAATTAGAAGTGAGATGCCAATGAATACATTGATTTTAATCGCAAATAAAATGAAACAAAACCATTGTTTATCGAGGTTTCCAAAACTTTTTTGACACTTTGCTATATTACTGTACAATATTAACAATATATGTAAAAAATCATAGTGCACTAGGATACCTACTGTTGAAGCGCATGCTTGCATATAAGGTTCTAATGCGACGATACTTCAATGTACTTGATGGTACACATCGTGTGTACATGTAGTGTTCTAATGCGACGATAATTCAATGTAATTAATGGTATAAATCGTGTGTTATGTGCACCTGGCGAGCAGGCACGCGCGTAAATACTTCAGCGCCCAGGACTGCAAGCAGCTGCCCTCCATACCTCAGTGCATGGCCCTGCTCGCCTTCCCTGCTGACACAAGTTAGTGATACGTGACACAGGTTAGTGACAAGTGACACGTGACACGGGTTAGTGACACGTGACACAAGTTAGTGACAAGTGACACGGGTTAGTGACAAGTGACACGTGTTAGTGACACGTGACACGGGTTAGTGACACGTGACACGGGTTAGTGACAAGTGACACAGGTTAGTGACACGTGACACAAGTTAGTGACACGTGACACAAGTTAGTGACACGTGACACATAGGTTAGTGACAAGTGACACAAGTTAGTGACACGTGACACAAGTTAGTGACACGTGACACAAGTTAGTGACACGTGATATAGGTTAGTGACACGTGATACAAGTTAGTGACACCTGACAAAATTTAGTAGTATAATAGTATCACACGTTTACTATTATACCTCTCATTGTGCTAGTAGTTTAGAGCAGATCTAAATTATTATAATGATGTATGAGGGCAAAATTTTCGTGAAAAAGAGGTAGAGGCATCACCATTTAGACCTTGCATACTTCATCGACCTTATACCTGAGTTTCGCTGCTCTCCTCTGTCTTATGAAGCTCACTATTAAGTGACCAATTTATATTCGATGAGACATTATATCCAACACCTTTGTATTTCAATTGAGACATAGCTTTTAAATTTGCCTAAACCATCACGGGGATGATTATTGCCCTGGGTAATATAGACGTTTCTATGGAAAATAAAGCAATATTAGAAGATGAGACGTTTGGGTATGAAAGGTATAGGTATATTGCCAATGTTGTAAAGAATACAACGAATACTCGCGTAAAAGTATTTTGAGCTCACTCACTGCCAAAGTATGTTTTATTGTAAGCATAATTTTATTTTGTTAAGAAATAAGTTGATGGTTGCGACTGGTTGCAGAGATCCCCGAGTACCAGGTGCTGCTGAGTGACAGCCGCTGGCAGGATCTCATCCAGCAGTTCAGAGACGAGAACCTGCGTCTGTACCACCTCAGCCTGCAGGCCACCTTCACCGTCGTCGTGCAGGCCGGCCTTTCTGCCCTCAAGACACCTCAGTGCTATAAATCCGTCAGATATTCCACCAATCTATTTCATTATTAAATTTAAGTGCTACAAATTGATGAAATTGGGAGAAAACTTATAAATCCGTCACATATTCCACAAATCTATTTCATTATTAAATTTAAGAACTACAATTTGATGAGATTAGAAGAAAACTTATAAATCAGTCAGATATTCCAACCAATCTATTTCATTATTAAATTTAAGCGCTACAATTTGATGAGATTGGAAGAAAACTTATAAATCCGTCAGATATTCCACCAATCTATTTCATTATTAAATTTAAGCGCTACAATTTGATGAGATTGGAAGAAAACTTATAAATCCGTCAGATATTCCAACCAATCTATTTCATTATTAAATTTAAGCGCTACAATTTGATGAGATTGGGAGAAAACTTATAAATCCGTCACATATTCCACCAATCTATTTCATTATTAAATTTAAGTGCTACAAATTGATGAAATTGGGAGAAAACATTGCCTACTGAGCCTGAAATCTGTGTGGGAGAAACAGGTCTTGTGAGAAAAGCAAGTTTCGTGGGAGGAACAAGATTTGTGGAAGAAGTACGGGTAACTTCTATGTGAGGAGCAGGTTTCGTGGGTGGGACAAAATTTGTAGGTGGTACGAGCATTGTAGGAGGGCCAGGTCGAGTGGGACTAGAAAGTTTTGTGAGAGAAGCAGGTTTTGTGAGAGGAGCAAGTTTTTTGAGTTGAGAGTTTTGTGAGCGGAGCAAGTTTTGTGAGAGGAACAAGGAGACTGTAGCACAATTGGAAATTACGGTATCTCATCACTGTATGACGCTCAGTACTAAGCGTCTCAAATTGATTTGAGAAACATCATCTCCTGGGTTTGGTAGTGAAGTTAATAATTGTTCCAAAGATGATCTCAATGAAAAAAGGGTCAGTATATCAAAAATTATCAAGTATATTAAATTTGTTGCGCAAAAGAGCTATTGCGACCGTACTAGAGTCGAGTTTTTAGCAGATGACCCTGAATTTTATGATACTTTCTATATATCATTTCTTTGTCTTGTTAAGTTCAAATTTGCATTATAAGAAGCATTTACCATTCGCCCGCGTCAAAACCAATACTGCAGAAATATTTTCCTAAGCTCTAACAGAGAAGGAAGCAACAATCAGTAAGCTTCATTGCATAAATGCCCATAATTCAAGTGAATGCTTCATTTCATAATTCGACTTACAGCTACATTTTTATCCAGTGATATTAGCATAAACGTTCCTAGTAAGTAAGCATGACGAGATTTAATTGTGTTCGATGTTGTCCAGAACAAGGAAAGCTTCAATCCCGACTGTCCGGTGTGCGTGCCGACACTGAACAGCCTCGCCAAGGAGCTGCCCTACGCCCACTGCTCGCAGTCTCGCCTCGTCTGCTTCCTCAGCGGCGAGACCATGAACGAGAACAATTTGCCTCTCATGCTGCCTAATGGATACGTCTATGGCTCGAACGTGAGCTCTTTTACTTAATTATCTTGGCTACATTTATTAATGAACGAGAACAACCTGCCTCTCATGCTGCCTAACGGATACGTCTATGGCTCTAACGTGAGCTCTTTTACTTAATTATCTTGGCTACATTCCTTGATGAACGAGAACAACCTGCCTCTCATGCTGCTTAAAGGCTATAAAGGGTACTTATATGGCGCTGAAATACTGCTCAGTTGATTTAAAATATTCTTTTCTCATGATAATAATGTGAAACCTTTGTCTACGGAATTTGTATCTAACATATTCGCCTGGGATCAAATTGACTTGTGTTTCTCCTTGCAGGCTCTCGAGGCTCAGGCGGCCGCCAATAACGGTGAAGTTTTCTGTCCTCGCTCTGAAACGAAATTCCAACTCAGCGATGCTCAGAAAGTGTTCGTGATGTAGGGCGTGTGCGTCCATCACACATGTCCTACACGTGCGAACACGGTCCATCACATATGTCCTACACATGCGAACACGGTCCATCACACATGTCCTACACGTGCGAACACGGTCCATCACACATGTCCTACACGTGCGAACACGGTCCATCACACATGTCCTACACGTGCGAACACGGTCCATCACACATGTCCTACANTCTGCTCCTGATTACCTGTCTACTCTGCTCCTGATTACCTGTCTACTCTGCTCCTGATTACCTGTCTACTCTGCCCCTGATTACCTGTCTACTCTGCTCCTGATTACCCGTCTACTCTGCTCTCCTGATTACCCGTTTGCTCCATTCTCAGCTGTTGTAAGTATATCCATTTGCTACGCTGTGTCTTGCAGCGAATGAAGATTTTGTGCAGCAATCCGTGTTGATATGTAAGATCGCGACCTTGATATTAATGCCTAGAAATGGAAAAATTAATCTCTTATGTTAATGTCGCGACCTTGCACTTCTCAATCGATCTTGTCCTAACTGATATTTGGACTTTAATTATCTATGAGTAATTAATATTAACTAGAATTTCCTGCTCGTTGCTATCTTAATTGAATAGCGTTTTCAATGTCCATGGCATGGACGTCTGGTGTAGTCTCGTGGTGGCAAAAGTGAGCGTGAACATGACGCCTCGTGGCCACAAACCCACAAACACTCCTGTGGAGAACTCGTTAGTATCTCGGTCTCTGCGTGGCTCGAAACTCCAGTATTTTCTGTCTATCTTAGGAAAAATGTATTGTTTGAGTTTCTTTTAGACAATCTTATATGCTGTTTTTTCCGGTTTATTTTACATGCAGTTTTTGAGATGCATATGCTCACTGATCTGAAATATTGAAAAAAGGAAAGATTCTGTGATTTTCTGAAGTGGTTTACCAAACCCTAGATTCGTTTCGTCTATCATGTAGGTATTAATATATCTTTACAGAAACATTATATGCAGATATGTGGCCAAAATTTAATAGAATTATTTATTACGTCGATAGCCTTAATATTACATAAGCAATCGTCTCACGATAACTGATTTATTTAACCTAAGAAGAAGTGCTGCTCTCATCGTCTGTGCTTTTTGGAAGCTCCAAATATCACACACGTCGTAAAATGTTTGTCGACTGGATCTTTAGCACAGGCCTCCTAGCTCGTGCTAGGTGCGTTCTAGTTCATCCCCAGTGCGTGCGAGCGACGTCTCATGTAAACCAGTTTGTGTACAAGTGTCACTGTTTCTGTTCGGGTCACTTCTTTGCTTTTTATTTCTATGGTGTTGTAGCTACGTGCGTCTCGTCAGCTTTTGCTCTTGTTATCTTCTACTTTCTTGATTAATAATTTACGATTGAGAGCAGAATAGAATAGAAGTGTCGGCAACTATCAACTATTTGAGGATTGAAATTATTCATTACAATAGCAGTTATCTCCAGTTTTAGACTACTTCATTTTCAGCTCTAGCTTCTTGATCGTAACGCATTCGCTCAGCTAAAAAATTATTCATCAAGAATGCGGAAGATGACAAGGACAGACAGTACCTACGGAAGGACCTGCCTCCCTTGAGTATCATCATCAGTCGTGCACAAACGCCCGACTATAGGCCCAAATTTTGTATTTTCATTTGCATCTACGAGTATATTAATAATTTCCCTCATGTGCTATGTTTCGACGGAGATTGTATTTCTGTGTCTGTCATTTACGGAGAAATTTTTGACGCATACATTTTTTTATTCAATCCAGTCATTTGATAATGTACAAGTTAGTTTTCACGTCATCAATCTTCCTCATTTAATTTATATGCTGTATTTTTGTTAAAACGCATGCAGTGAGTCAGAGATGAGCTCTCTGAACTATAGCGGTGGATGAACTAATATTCATGCTTATTTGATCTTGGTGTTTCAATGTACATCGTGTTGTTTGATTACAGACAACATGAATAAACTATGCCAGTGATAGAATAAATTAGGCCCGGGTTTCATTTTGCAAAATTATATTTTCAGGTCGTAAACATTTCTATATTAGTCTAATTATTTTAGTGTTACTTATGGTTTTGTGCATGCCATTGTTTATTTAACTTGAGCAGAAAGTAGCTTGTAGTATTTAATGCGGAATTTTTGTTATTATTATGTCTCAATAAAGTAACGTGCTTCGGTGCAAGCCTCTTAGTGATACGGACGTCTCTGTGCTCGCATGGCTTCGTTCATACGCTTCACTTCATGCCTTCATCTCCTTATACTCAAGGCTGTCGCTGACTCATTATAACATCTGCAAATGTTCGAGCCTCATTAAAAGCCTTGATCATATATTGAGCGGGAGAATTGTATCACATGACATGACAGAATGATGGCCTGACCATCGGATGTCATGCCTATTATCATGGTGGTGTCTACGCCATTTTACTTTATACATTGAAACGTTCCTTTTTATGTAATGTTGAGTTGCATATGCTTTAAAAATTACGATTGGATTACTAACCACACTTCTGAACTTTAGTTCTGAAACTTTCTATTTAGCTAAGTTCTACTTTAATTCGACTAACGTTTCTCCTTGTCGGTTTTTGTTTTTCGCTTCGTTTCATATCTTTCGTTATTGCATGCCATGGGCGTAATGAGGAATCGGTTCTGTCATCGGCCTCTATAATAGCGGAAACTAATAATGCCCTGCCATGCGTTTATCGCCTGCTTCAACTGAAAAGTGAGGAATTTATTTTTAGCTGACATTTTCGATCATAGTGCAAATTGAACTCAAACAAGTGTCAATATTTTAGTTAACTAATTTTACGATTAGATAGATTAATTTTTATTTAATACATTAGTATTTCTTATAATATACTTTTCAACTTGATCCATGGTGCGACGTCTGTCCAACTCGATACATTTTCAGCGGCCGAGATTATAACTCTTGTCGCTCTATCGACTCTCGAGGATATTTTTGTTTTTAAAATTAATAAATTAATCTCTAAAATTAATCTTTTTAAAATTAATCTCTCGGAAGTTGGGACTAGAGCGAAAAAGAATAAAAAAAATTCCGTGAAAGCGGTGTGATTTAGGCGTGGCAACTGCCAGTGATTTAGGCATGGCAACCGCCAACGTATCACACGAAGCTGCAGTCGCCTTGGTATATACTATAGTATAATAATAAAAATAATAATAATAATATCGGTTTCAGCGTTTAGTAGGCCGTAGGCCTGTCGCCGATTCTTAACTTCGCAGAACATTCACAGTATTTTGCGGTCTCAAACTCGCAACTCACTTCTTAAATTCTGCTGTGCTTAACCGCCCGGCCTCCTTGCCGATTCTGACCAGAAACTGGCGCACAGAGCTGGGATCGAACCCGCGCCTCTCTGCGCCAATCCTGGTACTCTGAACTTTAACCACTGGGCCACCGGTGGCGGTCTCGAACACGTTTAATTAAGTTTTTGTAAGCGGTAGGAGGACGTGCGCCACTGTTCGAGAGTTAGTTTAGTGGCCAAATGTTTACTAGCGCTTCAGCTATTTAGCTATCTCGCACCGAAAGTCAAGATGAACATCACCATAGAGGTAGAAGGTCTCAATTATTCATCACCCACAAGGGGCGGAAGGTCTCAGATGTCCAGCCCGCTGAAGCTGGCTCGAAAGAAGCAGCGTTAGCATCTGCAGCCAACAACCCACTCTGCCCTGAGTGCGGCGCTATAGACCACACCACCCATCACCTCTTCAACTGCCCTTCGCATCCCACCTCGCTGACCCCACTGGACCTCTGGTCTAACCCTGGGCCAACTGCGGCTTTCCTCTCGTCGCTCCCATCCTTCGCCGACATCCTTGGAGTGGAACCTCCGCTCCCCCCTCCTCGCCCGGAGCCGCCGCCTCTTCGTGGGCGCCGCCGAGCAGCGGTCCCGGGCAATTAACAACAACAACAGCGTAAATGAGAATATAATATTATTTAAGATTAAAGTTCGGCTTACAGTTACGGATAATCTAAGTTCATAAATTGGAGCTGTAACATTGATGTCTTCGGCATCCAGTTGAGATAAGGATATGTCTAGAGTATATGGTCTTCTACTCTGACGTTAATTTAGGGTTACTGTCCTGATTGATATGGGCAGGAGTACGGGCTTACACACGACTGTTCTCGGCCCAAGACTGAAATTAATCGCCTGAAACAGAGCTTATATACTCTTTTTTTTTGTTTTTTTTTTGTTTTTTTTTTAAAGGCCTCCCACACTCACCATTCCAACAAAAAAAAAAGGAATTGATTTTATTAATTAAAAACAGGGAATGGTTTCATGTCAATGTCAGGGAGCGCGATGTCCTTTGACATACGGATACCCAGGCCTCCCAGCCGGACCGGCAACACAGCTTGTTCAAGAGATTCGCGCTCGAAGCTGACATTGGTGATGGTCGAGAGGGCAGAAACCAACACCTCATCGAACCGCTCCAAAACACCTACCCGCGTATATGCAGGAGACGCACGTAGGACGTACTGGAGTTTAGGTAGAGCGAAACAATTCTTTAAAAGCGTAAATGCTTGATGACTATCAAGCATTATATACTATCTATATATAGCTTCGCTATTTGACGTCACCAAGGCCATGACTTGATAAACAGGGAAGGCTTATACAAGGAAATGTTTATCAACATATCGCAGTGAAGGATATTATCTTCAACAAGGAAGAGATCGGTCAGGAATATCCAGGGACGAATGGTATCAACATTGTCACCTGACATTTTATAATGGCCTATCAAAAATATGTAGTAATTTTGTTGTGCATTTGATACATTTTCTTTGATTATTTGCCAGTAATTTGTTCATCTGTTTGCATTTTTCGACAAGTATTAAGAACGTATGTCTTGAATTATTTACTGTTATAGCAGCCTTCTTGTTGACCAAGTTATACTTTTCTTTTTTCATTCGCTGAAAAAAATAATGGATATTGTGGTGGTTTTATGCTCATCAAGAGAGAAATATCGCGATGGAATCAAAGTCACGCGTTGCCGCTATCCCTAAGCTAGTGATGTTGGCAGGCAGTGTATACAGAGGAGATATAAAAAAATATATTCCATATATCAGGAGGCGAATGTGTTAAACTCCTTCCGGGCTGAACTTATTTCCTTATTTTATCAAATTAAATTTTTTTTCTCGATACCTAGAATCAAGAGAAAAAGATTGTTAAATTGATGAATTCTCAAGAACCTGCTACCCATGGTTGAATTAATTAAATTATTTGAATTAATTCTGCCATGCTGCTACCTTTGTTGTCGTGTGCCGTCCATATTTAATTCGCATTACTCAAATTTAGAGAATATATTTTCGGCCAGGGATTGAAATGATAGAGTAATCCATCAAGATTTATAGTGGCAAAAGAAGTTCACAACCAGGGCATATGCATTTAAAATTCGAATGAGACAATTGAAAATGAAATAATTGGTGGGATAGAAATGGTTGGCTAAAATTAGCAGTTGACTTATCTGGAACCAAGCAATATTAAGCCCACGTGACCTGCTTGATATGGCGTTTACGGAACTAAGAGATCGGAGCACTCTGGATGACGAGGTGGTAGGTGCGTGTGGTAGCGTAAGCACCTGGGCCTAGAGAGACGCACGTGGCGTGGCGAAATGCACCTGGCGGGATGTGTTGTTGCGAGAGGCATGAATCAAACAAAAAGGCATTCAGATAGTTTGTTGCATTTTCTTTTATATAATGAATTTCCTATGTTTCAAATCACACTTTGAAACGATCTCCGTCCGGAAGAAGTGCAGGTTGGTGGCAAAATATGACTATACCTGATTAAATCTCCACGAGTCATTGAAACAATACCGATACTTCCCAAGTAAACTTTGCTGAGTCCAGGTGTAACAAGTGGTCATCCTGGGAATACTTCCTCGCCTTCAAGATGGCAACAACAACAAAACAAGACTTCGAGCTCCTCGTGCAGAGGACAGCATAAGAAAATGATAGTAAAAAGTATCGTGTAAAAGCTGTTTGACATGAGCGTTAAACTTTGCATGCTACATCGCCAGAAACCACAAATAGTAGCGCTAAAGATATTTTTTATAAGTGATCTATTTTGCTGGTCCTTCACTTTCTCCGGTACGAGATAATAGAACTGACCTGCTGACCTAGAAACTCGTAACTGCTTGCGCCTGCCAGCCTTCATAAGGTCAATAGAGACCTGTCAGCTGCCTCAGTGCAAGGCACTATATGCTTTAAACAAATTTATGTCCTTGAAATTGTTTAAACTGATGCTCTATCGTGAAGCATGCCAGAATCTTTTCGTAAATTTAATGCACAGTGCTTCACGGGATCATCAGAGGAAACGCATTGCAAAAAAGAAGAGTACAACAAGTTTTTAGGCTATTTAACTATCACAGTGTTAAATTTCATTTACCTGTCGTGTTTTTGTAGGAGATAAGATTGTGTGGAATAGCTGCTATCCGCGTTAGCAATTTTCCGCACTACTAGTTGAATGACGATAATAAAAAAAACGCATAAACGTGGGAGCGAGCGTGTTATTCGGGTGTCAGTGTCTCCGTGCCCGAAAAAAAAACATTCTAAACGTGAGTATTATTATTAATGTATATTCAGTGAAATTGGTGCCTTATAATAAATGCACTTGGACACTTTGTCAGTTGTTTGTGTATATTCCTTACCGTTTATAAATGCGACCTAAACGAAGTAGGCTAAAAGATGTTTGCCGTATCAACTTGAATAAAAGAAAGTTGTTCTAAGTTTTGAATTTTTTATTGGGATAAAATTTTGCCACTTTTTGTTGTGAAACTTGCTGTCTGCAACTACATATACCATTACAAAACTAATTTACAATTTATTATTTTATTATCAAATTCGCTATGCTGTTAAGCTGTTTTGATCACTTTCTCCTTGTTCTCCTAGAGGACCTAGAATAATAGCTAGAATGTTTTGTTTTTACCTAATAAAATATGAAATTTGGCCATAGATGACACATGACAGTGTGATGTTATGATTATGCTCATTTGGAATATTAGGCAGAAGTTTACCAAAATCATGGGTAAAAACTTTTGTTTCACTGTCACTTTCATTGGGGTAGATTTTCAAAAAATGTGGTTTATGTTCCAACTGGATATTTTACTTTCCTAACTAATTTACTAATTTTTGTACCTGCAATGCAATTAGGCTTGAGCCTACGAGTCTACAACAGCAGAATTAGGAAAAAAGTTTATGTCGTGTCCCAGACTGTAGAGCATGGCACAACATAGGTCGAGGACGCCGATTTCATGCACCAAAGACGCCGAGGAGGATGCCACTGGACACCACTGGACGCCGGTCGCCAATTATGCTTCTCCATATATCACGATTTACGATCGATATGGCCGATGCGCCGTATTGATCTACACGCTACGATCGTAACTCTGTGTTGTAGCACGTAGTTCCGATGGCTGTGAGAGCTACATTTGAGTACCCAAGCACACGAGCTCATAGCCACCTGAACTATGCGATGTAGCGCGTAGTTCCGGCGCCTGTGAGAGCTACATTT
>NW_025944000.1:0-460 GCF_000764305.2 Hyalella azteca | reverse complement strand
GCCGGCAGCCATCCCAGCAGCTGATCGAAAGCCATGCATCATTGATTGAGCCGCTACTTGCTCTGCACCCCCGTGCGCAGATCATTGCGACGAACCCGTCTGCAGGTCAGGCGCTGCGATCTGCCATCCCTGACGTCAGCGATCGGGTCATCGAACTCAAAGCACAGCGCGGCGGGGTCGCGGCGGAGCTGACGCCCGTATTGCGGTCGCTACATGTTGTGGCGTAATTCACGGGAAGGCACTACCGGTTGACAACCGTAGCGCGTTACACCAAGATCAGGCGGCCATCCTCTGGAGGTCGTCATGAAACAGATCAAGGGTCACGCCAACAAGCCGATCAAGCGCGCGCCGCGTCGTTCTGCGCTCAAGATGGCTTTCGACGCCTTCGAAGATGTTCGTCTCTGGCAGTTGATGGATGAACGGCCGATCGCGCTTGGGGTTGCCGCCAAGTTTCTCAGCC
>NW_025943999.1:0-286 GCF_000764305.2 Hyalella azteca | reverse complement strand
ATATTCCAAATACCATATACCATTAACTGTGATGGATGCTATATATATTATAATATATATCCCAATTTATGTTATTAATTGTATAAACAGAGACTTAATTAATCAATTTAAACACCGAATTTATGTTGAATTTATACAGTATATCAATCTTTAATTTAATAATCAATATATATTCATTGCATTAATCCTTATGTTGTATATTTATATTGTAATATTATATTTAAATTATCAGCCTATCTTATTGGTTCACGTTGATCAAACGCTGCATGCCTTCCCCCTGGGGTTG
>NW_025943998.1:0-656 GCF_000764305.2 Hyalella azteca | reverse complement strand
TAAAGATGAACATGATGAGGTTAAAGAACATGATAAGGTTAAAGAGATAATATTGAAAACAAGAGGTAAAAATCATAAAATCATAGAAATATCAGACCTGGTTATGAGCAAGGCGCTTAGTGAGCTACATTAATAAAACTATGACAAAGAAATAGTATTGAAAACAAGAGGTTATAATTATGTATGATAAGACCATAGAAATATGTGACCTGGTTATGAGCAAGGCGCTCGTTGAGCTTAGGTACATTATTAAAACTAGAACAATGGAAATAATATAGAATACATGATAAGGTTAAAGAAATAATAATGAAAACATGAAGGTTATAATTATATATAATAAGACCATGCAAATATCAGACCTGGTTATGAGCAAGACGCTCAGTGAGCTTAGGTACATTATTAAAACTAGAACAATGGAATAGTATTGAAAACATGACAAAATAAAAGAGACAGTATTGAAAATATGAGGAGGTTAAAGAGATAATATTGGAAATATGATGAGGTTATAATTATGTATAATAAAATCATGCAAATACCTGGTTGTGAGCAAGACGCTCGGTGAGCTTGGCCAGGGAGTTGGCGCGCGGAGCAAAGAAGGTGAGAGGAGGCAGCGCGCCCTCCATCTCTGCCAGCCACGCCACCAGCACCTCTTCTTC
>NW_025943997.1:0-11141 GCF_000764305.2 Hyalella azteca | reverse complement strand
ATAGGGTAACTGGGATGGTGGGGTCAGAGGGCACTGGCAAGGAACTGTGAGCAGAGTAGAGAGAGGTGTTTGGCCATGGGTAAGACCTCAGCTTTGCTGTGCAGATGGGAAGCGGAGGCCATTTGAAGAGATCCCGTGGCTATGCGGAGGGCAGAGTTTTGAATGGTTTGCAGCTTGGAGATTGCCAAGGGAGAGGCATTAGGGAACCAAACTGGGGTAGCATAGGTGATGAGAGACTTTAGGTGATGAGAACTTTACTTCATAAACAGTTTTTGCTCCAGATTTTCAAATCAGGCTTTAAAACTAGTTAACTCATAGCCATAATTTCCAGAAAATTCTGTCCAATATATTCCAGATTAGCTTTTGATTGGGCCAGAAAGTTGCAGCTCAGTTTTGTAATGTTGATGAAATAATTTATTTTGAAAGCCAGCAACATTAAGTGACAAGTGCTCTCCTCTACTGGTAGTGACAAAGTGCAGCACTGCACTGACTGCAGCACAGTTAGCAGTCTGTGGAACTGATGGTAAACAACTGGAACAAGAAGCCTGGCATATTTATTAGTTTAGTGAACAAGGTAATGAAGATTCATGGTAATACTTTAGATTAAGTGCATCCAAAAAAAGGGTGTTTTTTTTAATTATATGTTTTTTGGGATGTAGATTAGGAATCTGAAATCCATTTTTGGTGGTCAGCATTTTTTTTATATATTTTCTATAGAAAACGAACCTAACCTAACCTAGCGCAATTTTTGGGTTTTACATAGGTTTACAGTCATTCCCAGATCGATATAGATCATTTCCAGTCTGTAAACCTATGTAAAACCCAAAAANGCATCAGTAGATCCCGTACGCCTGCATTACCCCCAGCCTCAGTAAATCCCGTACGCCTGCATTACCCTAGCCTCAGTAAATCCCGTACGCCTGCATTACCCCAGCCTCAGTAAATCCCGAACGCCTGCATTACCCCAACCTCAGTAAATCCCGTACGCCTGCATTACCCCAGCCTCAGTAAATCCTGTACGCCTGCATTACCCCAGCCTCAGTAAATCCCGTACGCCTGCGATACCCCCAGCATCAGTAAATCCCGTAAGTTTACATGCATCAGTAAATACCATACCTCTGCAATACCCCAGCATCAGATAAATCAATTAGAAGTGTACTACCATCTACAAGGATTAACCAATCTTTCAGAGTTGTTTGAATTGGTGAAAATAGATCCTGAGTTTGATATAAAAATTAATATTTACAGTATTTATGAAGGACTGAAATATGTCTTAGCAAGATAAATTGGATAAAGAAGGTAAAAAAATAGTCTGGGTGGCACTGTTTTCCTCGAACATAATTACACATGAAACAAAAATGCCTCATAACCATGCTGTTTTACTACAAATATTATAAGTCGTCAGTCCTGCATATGACCATTAACAGGAGTGCCTTACCGAAGAAAATAGCAATTGCCCACGTGGCCTAACAAGCACACATGAATAATCAACAGCATAAATAAATTCTATACCTAACAGGTGGATATTTATCCATAAACAGAAAATAATGCATTGACTGTCAAATTTTTTAAACTGAAAATCTTCAAATTTTATAACCTTGAACTTTCTGTTAAAAAACCAAATGTATTCCAAGTTACCTCTTTGCGGATCATGACGTCATTCTTGTAGTTTGAGTTGTTTGCATAACGCAGTTTGCCTGTGAAAATTATTGCAGACACTTTTTAATACATGAACCACATAAAATTACATTACATAACTAAAAACCTAAAATATTCAAATTAAACTACTGCATTTAAAAACAAAATCTTGCCTTACACTCAATAATGGATACCATGTAATTTCAATACTGTTTAAGAATACATTAATAAGGTAGAAATTAAATAATTTAACTTAAAACGCCATCACTCACCATCAGGACGAAACTCAAACTCGAGAAACTCATGTCCAAACTTTCCCTTGTGCCCTACATAATATCTTAAATAGAAGTCATTGGACGACATCTTTACAAAATAGATCTGTGGATAAAAGAATGACAATTAAATAGAATGGTCAACATAGACGTAACCATAGAAAATCAGGCGTTTCAAACAATAAATGATGAAAGAAAATACAACTTACTTTATAACCTAATCACCTGAATAACCAATAAAAATCATTATAAATGACTGCCAGAAAAAATTTGGCCATTCGCATTCAAAGCAATCTAATGGTATTTTAGGAGCATAAACACCAAATAAATTTTAAAGCATGTAAATTAAATGGATTTATGTAAATAAGATGAATTTTAAAGGACAAGCTAATGATGAAATTCTTTTAGCAAGAAGACACAACCAAATCGAAGCCACATGTTAATGGTCTATCTTTTCCCCAACCTTTTGGCCGGATGAAGTTTAAATTGCAACTGCTTGAATTAGAAAAAAAGGCAGGACACAATATTGGAAAAAATTATATAAATAGTGTGTTACTTGCTGACAAATCTCAAAATCAACCATTTGTGCACAATAAGAACAGTTGCAATTTAAACTTTGGATGGGGTATGGCCATATTTTAATATTTTTTATTCAAAAGAACACCCAATAGGTACATAATTAATTAATTACAATAAAATGACAGTAATCTGAAGCAAATGCAAGGATTTCTAAGACTTTCACAATAAACAATTTTATTGAACATGATGCGCACAACAAGGTAATATAAACACAATCAATTTGAAAGAACTTGTCTACATAAGCAGGCCAAAAGTTGAAAAGCCAGGATAAGTTTATAAATGGACAAAAAAGAAAAAATAGTAGAAAATCAATCTTACACCCAAGTGAGATGGTGAAGAAAAAGTCCCTAGAATAAATACTTGTACACACTTAATATTTTGTATTTGTAACTATTAAGCACACTTATAATGAGGCAGCCATCACACTAATAAAAGAGATCTCATGTTGCCTCATTTGTTGGCACTTGAACAAATTGGTCAGCTTTAAGACCCAATCTCTCCATAAGCGCAGAATCTTGTCCATCATGACGTGTTGCCAGTTGTTCCTTAAGGTGCAGAGCATTTTGGGGGTTATTTTTCAAACAACATCCCAGGGCAAAAATAACTGCTTCCTGAATAAGTGGATTGGCTTCATCTCTGCGACAACTGCAGAAAATTTCTTCAAGACCACCAACAGCACGTAATTCCTCTTGATTTTGAGCATCCTCATTTACAAGATTACCAAGGAGCTGCACGAGGTCACATCGAAGGCCTACCCCAGCATCTGCATTGACCAGTTGCAGTTGAGACCACCGGCTTGTAATATGTTCTTTGTTGGCTTCATTATCAGGCTGGAACGTAGCAATATTGAGAGCCTTCAAGAAAGAGACAGTGATGAGCAGTAAGGAGGCTTGAGATTTCAAAATCTTACAGTGTAGAGGACTTGCTGCAGCCCCCAGAACAGCAGCACATAATTCACGCAACACAAGAGGGTTAGATCCTTCAATTTGGCCAGCATCATTGCTCAAGATGACACCAACTGCATCCAAGTAAGTTTTACTCAAAAATTCAATCATAGGTACACTGGCAACAGCACCACGTTTGTGGGATGTTCCAGAAACAATTATGTTTTGACATATTGAAAGAACTAAAAGCTTTTGAGTGTCATTGAGATGTTCAAGCCAAATGACCCTAAAATATTTTAGGTCACAAAACTGACAAAAGATGATCTCAAGACAAAACAAAGCAAAACATGCATGCTGGGTTTCAACTGAATACACATTGCAAAATTTGGCAACAGCTTGGGCAAGAGGAAGAGTTTCTAAAAAGGATTGGCAGAGAGATTTTTGAAGAAGAACAGAAAAAATTACTGCACACCATTTTTGACCCACATGAACAGGCATCAACAGAAATACATCATAAATGCTTGAGAAAGTAAAAGCATTGCATAGCTTAGTAATGGCATTACTGTTACCAGCACAAAGGTTTGCAATGCACATGACAAATGCATTAGCAACTTCTTCTTCATGGTCAGTTAATTTCAGGAGTTCAGGTGATGCATTGGGCAAATGAAATACTTGTTTCATACACTTTTTCAAAGTTTCAACACATTCAGTAGAACTCCAGACAAGATCCTGCAAGCCTTGGTCTTCCATTCCACAAATACTGAGTCTGATTTTGTCTAAGATAATTTTACAGCAGCAAGAAATGTTATTTTCTGGAAGAGCATGCTGCTTTAAACAGGCCTCCAGTGATGTGAAATTTTGCAGAATTGCTTCTTCTGATGAATACATATTCATTTTGTAAAGAACTGTATTCCTTGCTATTTTTCAACAGAAATATGAACACAAATATAAGCAAGGCAATTTCCTGAAAAAATAGACAAGTAGGTAATTACATACACAGATTTGACAAAAAAAGAATGTTGGTACTTTCTTTTCTACAGTACCTATAGCCATAGACCGAAAGTTGACATAGATATTCAAATACAGGGTGCACCACAGAAACTTACTTATTTGAAAGGTCAATAAAAACAAAAGTACTTCAGTTATTGTTTTAAATTTTTTTTTTATTCGAGAAAACAGTATCCCAAATTTTTTTTCATACAGTTTTGAAAATTAAATCTCATGAATGACGGCCTCCATTGTGCATAAACTAATGAAGTCACTTTTTTTATAATGGTTTCCACTCTATGCAGCATATCAATCGGTATTTTGGCAATGAAATCGCGAATGTTGTTCTTCAGGTGTGCTATGGTCCGTAGTCGATCGACATAAACAAGAAATTTCAAATATCCCCATAAAAAGAAATCGCATGGAGTCAAACCTGGAGAGCGTGGCGGCCATTGGAGATCGCCTCTGAGAGAGATGAGGGGGTCGGAGAAATGATGTCGCAACAAATTCATTGAGTCTCGTGCTGTACCTATGTGTTGTGGCTCCATCTTGCTGAAACCACACGTTCCTAAAGTTCATTTCTTCGAGTCTTGGAAGAAAAAGTTCCTCGATCATGTTCCTGTAACGAGCTCCATTAACGGTAACTGCGCATTCGTTTTCTTAAAAAAATAAGGACCAATTATTCCCATTACCGACGTCGCAACCAGACAGTAACTCGCCCACAGTTAAGTGGCTTCTGGTGAAACTCACGTGGATTTACACCACACCAATAACGCATGTTTAGCCTATTGACGCAGCCGGAAATGTGGAATGTGGGCCTCGCCACTGAAAAAAAACGACCGCATCTTCAGGCAGGTTGTCAACCAGCATTTTACATGCATTTTGACGGGCAACAAAACCGCGTTCAGTTAATCCTTGCACTACAGCAAATTTATTTGAGAAACTTTGAGAAACAAACTTGGGAACTTTCCCCTTCAGATGCAACCCCTCTCGCCCCTCTACCCGACCAACTAACCGCACAGGAATTTTTTCAAATAAGTAAGTTTCTGTGGCGCACCCTGTAGTTAGAATATGTCTCCATTACCAGCAACAATAAAAATTTATTAGTTGATGACATGGATGAAAACACAATTTTTTTCATATATCTTTTAATATGAATCTATCATTATGCATTAGTTTTTAATAATCTTAGGTTCAGGAAGCCTGCTAATATAGAAAAATATCAGAGCTTGGTGAGATGGTGACTGACATAGGAAGAGGACCCCAATTTTTGGGCTCCCTCAGGTCAAGCAATACAAATGATGGTTATGAAGCCCAAAGAAGGCAAATAGTAAACAAATAGTATTTTGTAACAAATATATACTTCAATGATACTACTATCATGCACAAACTTTTTCTTAAGGTCAGATAAATACGTATATATATATCCTGCTTCATCTATTTTGCTCATCAAAAGTTTATTGTGAGCCAAGTTTAGTAGTTAGATACGCTATCCACCATTAATTTAGCTAATGCATGATGATTGGCAAAGTAATGCGCACATTACAAGTACCGTCAACTGGGGTGACTTTGGCCAAATTACACTAGTTTCTGCCGATCAAATTCCTACAAAATAGGAATGAGGCGTTGCTGGTGATTGTAAATTTGTAAATATACTACTTAAAGGTTCTTCTTTAAATATGTCATGTCTAAATTATGTCACTCTTATCGAAAAATAATTTTATTTTTTTAATTAGCTGGTTGGCCGATGTCACCCTGCAATGGGGTGACTTTGGCCACATGTGTTAAACCACAGTAAAAACATAGTAAAATGATTTCATGGCCAAATTCAACCATTAGTGGGGTGACATCGGCCATGTAGGGTGTTTTAAAAAATGATAATCAATGCCACTGTGTATTGTAACAATTGTAACTCAAAGATAAAACTCACATTTGCCAATCATATGCTTCATTAAAGCTGCTTTCTGTCAATTTCAAAGTTGATGTGAAAGTTTGAAAAAATCTAGTCCCCATGGGATCCCGAGCATTCTTCAAAAAACCGATGATGCTTGATAGAGGTGCGGCCCTTGAACTTACGTAAAGTGTGACCCTGTTTGTCAAGGTAATATTTAACCATAAAAGGCAGATCCATACCATCTAATGGGAAGCCCCAGTCTGAAAGCAAAATAATGTAGGATACTAAATCTGACTCCACCGTAGGTGAAAGAGTAGACTGTCCTAAATTTTTTCGCATTATGGCCAGCACATCGGTCGCTCAAAGGTGAACAAGGGACTTTGGAAATATTAGCAGCTTCTCTTAAGCTAACAGCCTAACACCATCTTTTATCAATTGCAATGCTTTCTTAAACAACTCCACATAATATATCCTATATGGCACAGAATCTAATCTATGTTTATAGCTGTGCATATTGTCTGAAAAAAAAAGAAAAATCTTCTATTATTCTAAACATTTATTGGCTGGCCAAAGTCACCCCATTTAGCCCATATTCTAGGTGACTTTGGCCAGCTAATTTTTCTAGCATATATACGTATTACATGTGGTAAAAAATGTACAGCCATTGATATAATCATTATACAAGATACCAAAATAAGTAAAACAAATCTGATTCCAAAATTCTTTTCATATCTCGAAATATTGAAGTTTGCACTCAGCCTTTTTTTTCTTTACAGTACTGTGGCATTCAGATTGTGTTGGTCAAGCAGGATATAAAATTATTGAAACGAAACAGTTTCCAATTGATAGATAAGAAAAAACTACATTGGATACCATTTTGTTCCAATCGCATAACACAACTACAACAGAAACAGATGGCCGTAAAACAAAATCATAAACGTTGGCCGAAGTCACCCCAGTGGCCGAATTCATCCCAGTTGACGGTAGTTGAATGGTTTACTAGTGCTTCAGCTATCAAGCTATTTTGCACAGGAGATCAAAAGTTAACATTGCCAGCGAGGCGGCCAGGGTGCAGAGTTTGCAAGCAGTGTTGCCAAGATATGGATTTTTGGCCCAAAGAGTTGCTAGCCAATTTCAAGATGCGTCGCCAGGTAATTTTCAAAAAGAAAGGGCTGCAAGCAACTTTGATGATATATCCCTTACTCTCCAATCTCCATGCACTGCAACCCTTACACTCATTGCAACTGATTTCTGGACAATATACACTGCATCCTGATCCATCCAACATACTGGAAACCTTAGAATTTGAATTTGGAGCGTGGTGACACTGGAAAAAATCTTCAGACGTCAGGCCTTTGTATCAGCTAGCTGCCACGCGTCACCCATTTTAACATTAATTTTTGTCATAAGGAGGGGAGAAAAAGAGGAGCAGGTACAAGATTCAAGATATTGGGACAAAATTTAGAGTGCAGAGATGGTTTTTGTAAGTATTAGATGCAAGTAATAGGTTGATGAAATAATAGAAACAAGGGATGGTAAGGGGAGGGAGAATACTTTCAATTTAAAAAGGTTGTTTTGTTGGTTATTGCTAGGTCCCATTAATTGCACGGTAGTTTCGAACATTTGTCATACGTACAAGTCTTATTAGCTCCCAACACACTAGATAAACACTTTCTTTCTCTTTACATTTTATTATTATTATTAGTTTATTACCATTACTTAACTTTTTATTGCTTGTTTCTTTACACTCTCCTGGCCTCCATTCTCTCCAGCCTCCTCCTCTCCCTCATTTTCCATGCAACCTTAAAAAAATGCTAACAACTATCTGTCATGGCAGTGGTTACCCCTGGTGACAGGTGCACCATCATTGCCATCTATTCATCTCCCATTCTCTCATACGTCACACCATCACTCTCATGCCTCTCATCCAGTATCACTCCAATCATTTCCAGTCTTTCACTCTCATCCGCTCCACTCTCATATGCCCCACTCATACGCTTCACTCCTATGGTAGGTATGCACTTGCGGTCTTTCAGATTTGCAGTGACTGCAATAATTTCAAAGTAATTTCTAAAATTTAACAATTTTAATCCAAATGTGTCAGCAAGATCTTCTGCATAAATTTTGCTGCTGATGGGTCACCAAAGTTCTTTTGATTTACACCCACTTCTGCACCCTGGCAAGGCAGGTCTCAATTTTTCAGAGTCGCAAATCAATCATCACCCACAAGGAGCAGTAGGTCTCAGATGTCCAGGTCTCAGTCTCTCAGATGTATTATGGCTATGTAGCCCCAGGCTCTCACAGCCATCATAACTACATGCTACGATACATAGTTCTAATTGTAGCGTGCCAGGGTTCAGAAAGTGGGTGAATATCAAAAGATCTTTGGCAACACATCAGCAGCAAAATTTATGCTGTCAGAAGATCACACAGTAAGGTTTCTGGTACTTCGGATGGATCAGGATGAAGTGATGCTTGTCTGGAAATCAGTTGCAATTATGCAGTGCAAGAAGAGTAAGGGATATACTATCAAAATTGTTAGCAGCATTTTCTTATTAAAAATTACCCAGTGACGCATCTTTAAAATGGCTGGCGACACTTTGGACTAAAAATCCATAGATTGGCAATGCTGCTTGCACCCTCAGCATCTTGGGTAGCATGTAGATCAATATGGTACATCAGCCATGTTGATAGTAAATTGCAATTTATGGAGATGCATAATTGGCAACCGTCAGGGCGGAGTGCCGGCAACCATCAGGGCGGCGTGCCGGCATCCAGTGGCATCCACCTTGGCATCTTTGGTGCATGAAATTTGTGTCCTTGACCTATGTTGTGCCATGCTTTACAGTCTGGAGGAGCCCCTACTTCTCTTTTGTTACAAAAAAAAACATGAATTACAACTGTTTTTCATGTTGTTGTTAATTGCCCGGGACCGCTGCTCAACGGCACCGAGAGACCAGCAGGTGAGAGACCAAAGGGAGGAAGTGGGACTGGAGCGTGTGCTTCATGGGACATTGCCCCGATGTCTGGGCGACGATAGGGTAACTGGGATGGTGGGGTCAGAGGGCACTGGCAAGGAACTGTGAGCAGACCAGGTCCAGATGCGCGGCTAATGGGAGGACACCAGTCTCCTGGTGGAGGTGGGAGATTGGGGCCATTTTGAGGCAGCCGGTGGCTAGTCTCAGTGCAGTGTTTTGAATTATCTGCAGGCTGGCAACTGCTGTGCGTGAGGCAACAGGGTACCAGATGGGGGCCGCGTAGTTGAGGATTGGGCGCGTGATGGCTCGGTAGATGACAATAATGTCCTCCTTGGAGAAGCCCCAGTTGGTACCAGCTAGGGCTTTTAAATGCCGACCGCCAAAAACAGATTTCAGATTCTTAATCTACATCCCAAAAAACATATAATTAAAAAAACACCCCTTTTTTGGATGCACTTAATCTAAAGTAATACCAGATTCACAATCAAGATCTATTATCAATACAAATATCATGCAAACTCCAATCTCCATAACATTTATTATGCTGAAATCAAGCTTTACTGTGTATCCAATACAATGAATACATCAAACCAAACTTTAATAGAAGCCTGAAGGTGCTTGTGCCAAATGATTAAATTTCATGTCTGAAAATTAGAAACTGTAAGTCAGTAACTGAACTTGGTATTTGCAGATAAGATTAGCTATACGATATAGTATATACAGATTTAGCATTCATTTCCTTCTTTTCTGGCATAAGCCATAATGATAAAGCCAATGTCATAAGTTTTCAGGCACACATTTCTGCGAACCTTTATTGTTTATAAAGATTTATTCCACCAATATAAATACGTATTAAAACTTTTGTTATGATTATTAAGATACCTCAACAAAATGCTCCGGTGTTAGCGTTATGAGAAGAGAGGATATTTGTTTCATGTGTGACAGAGGTGAGAGGGAAACTGTGGAGCACCTGCTGATGGAGTGTGACGCATATGAGCGGGAGAGACTGGAAATGATGAGAGTGATACTGGATGAGAGAGGTGAGGGTGAAGGAGTGGTATATGAGAGAACAGGAGACGAATAGATGGCAATGATAATAGTGGGCTTGTCAACAGCCACTGTGCACTGTGCAGAGAGTGAATGAATATTGCAAGATCTTTGGCGACCCTTCAGTAGCAAAATTTACGCCTTCAGAAGATCTTGCCGACACATTTAGATTGTAATTCTTGCATTTAATATATTTGTCAGTCTTTGGCACACTATTTAGAAAAAAAGTAAGGTTTCCGGTACATTGGATGGATAAGGATACAGTAAAGCTTGTCCGGAAATTGGTTGGAATGAGTTCCCACCAAAAAAACGTAAACAAAATGTAGTTGCGGTCACATTAGACTGCAGACTCACATGTTCAGTTGACACTTGCTGTACAATCGGACTGTTTTTATGGTAAAATTAGTTATTTGGGGTAACACGTGCATGCAACCTTGTAAATAAGTCCTGCATTACCCCAGACATCAGTAAATCCCGTACGCCTGCAATACCCCAGCATCAGTAAATCAACTAAAAGTGTACTACCATCTACAAGGATTTGCCAATCTTTCAGAGTTGTTTGAATTGGTGAAAATAGATCCTGAGTTTGATATAAAAATTAATATTTACGGTATTTATGAAGGACTGAAATATGTCTTAGCAAGATAAATTGGATAAAGAAGGTAAAAAAATAGTCTGTGTGGCACTGTTTTCCTTGAACATAATTACACATGAAACAAAAATGCCTCATAACCATATAGTCAAATGGGGTAAGACAGGATCGCAGCCTTCATGGGGTAAGAAAGGACCAGCCCATGGCATGCATTCTAATTGTACTGAATTCAATTTGACAAAAGAATATGTTAGAACAATCATTGCCTGT
>NW_025943996.1:0-14272 GCF_000764305.2 Hyalella azteca | reverse complement strand
TATTTCGGGGAAAAAATTAGTAGCAGCTCAATTTTCATAGATATAAGTACAATGAGTACCAATTTCTCACGACTTAGTGAGAAATTGGCACCTAACTTGCCGGCCATATTGTTGAACAAGAACGCGGTGTGGCATTAAAACTGAATTGCCGACATGATGCATGTGAGCTCAGCAGGTGAAGTTTGGTAGTGCCTGCAGTTACAAATTTCGTACCTTTTGTTGAATCTAGGGCTCAGAAAGTTACGTTGCTTTTGCAAATCAATAATATACTAATACGACATCAACTTTTTCATATATTTCTTTCTTCTATCGTTCCATGTAAATCATTACAGAACTGCATGTAAATTGACAGACTGGCCACATGCATTAAAAACAATCATCGCTCATATACCTAATTAGGACTCAGAACACAAAAAATAGCGTCCATGATTTGAATTTTGTGAAATTAACATCTTGCCGGGCGCATAAACATGAAAGTTAGCCTATGAAAACCCATATTTAGTTGTCGTGACTGCTATGAGTGAATTCTAGCTCTCGTGATAAAATTCCAAAGCCTAATACGTAAATATAAATTAAAAGCCTATTTTAGCATGCAGTCTCGAGAATCATAATGATCAATCTTATCGTTAAGATCTAACAATTTATCGAGCTTATATTTAATGCAAACAATCCCCTAACAACATTAAATCCACAATGATATACTCCCTGGCAAATCTTATAACAAATGTCTGTATGTCATATGTTAGAAGATTTTAATTTCACGCTCCTACAGGCATTGATATGCTATGAATATGCATGTTGAGTCTCTGAACCGTTCTGCAAAAACTACTCGAAAACCATTGTTGATACACTGAAAAAAGTCAAGTTTATTATCAATACCTGTATTAATTAATATAAGCTTTCTCCACTCTTTCCTATTACCGTCGTCATTATCCATACTGGGTCTGATGACATGTTTATTTCAACCCTACCGTCTCAATGACGGTTATGGGTTCAAAATTTTCGCAATTGTTATAGCTATCAAACAGTTAAATGTAAATACAAAAGCTCGACACAAATCCCAAACTACTGAACACCACAATGAAACTCATTATATCAGCAAATGATTGTATGGTAAACTAAAATATTATACTATCTCATGGCGTTCAAACTTCACAGTTGTCAGTATCGATACTAACTGAAACAGACACAAATAGATCATTTTATGTTCTGAAACATTAATTCTAGTGAATTAGTGGAGAAATTGGCACCTGACTTGTACCTGACCACTTGTACGAGTGTCTTAGCTTACTATCTGCTACTATTACTATCTGCATTTCTGCTATCTCCCAATTATCACTTAGTTTCTTTGAGTTGATATAACGTTGACTATTTTCTTGCCAGCTTCGCTAGCCCGCCATTTGTGTTGGAAATTTCCCATTTCTTTAGATTCTATTTTTTTCTTCATGCTTATTGTTAGGTATGGGTTTGTAAATATAGAAGTTGGCTGAAAGACTTGTTGATGAAAACATCTGTTTAATTTTGCTCCGTATGATCGAGAGTATAAAGCCATTCCTTCATAATTTCTGTATTTAAGTTTGAGTGATCACTCTTTGTTTTTCGCTTTATTTATTTTCGTTGATAATGCATGTTCGTGCTTTCTTTGATTACGAAAGGGCTGACTCCAGTGTTAAATTTGGGCTTAGCCTTTTCTTGTGTCACGACCACCCTAACTTTTGAGCATCGGATTTATACCTGAATAACATTAATGTGTTCCTAACTTATTGCAAAAGCTTAGTCCTATCCTACGCTAAACTTGCTATAGTTAATAATTGTAGTCTGCCCTCCTTTTCTACCACTTTGAATAATTTCCCTTTACATGACCTTTTAACTTGCCTTTTAAAATTACAGTTTAACTGCTTGGTGGCTAAAGATTTTAAGGTGGGTCAGAGGCAGTTAATATAGTGAAATAGTGCGTCTTACATTTGATTTGCCTACATTACATTCGCCTATAATTTTGATTATCATTTATTCTACCGTTACTTTTCCTTTTTCTGTTCGATAGAATAACTGTGAATCCGGTGAGACACACCGTTCGATATTTTGGGACTTTCAGCGTCCCAATTAACATATCAAGGAGTCTTCCGTTTGTTCATGATGTGTAGAATTTTGATTCTGTGAGTGAAATTATTAAGGGGACGTACTACCCTCCGGAAAAACTTCTACAGTTATTATCCGATCATCATGAAACTTCACATACATGCGTAAAATGTAAAAATAAGAACATTTTGCTCATATGAATTTTTCGAAAAAATTGATAGAAAACGTGAAATTCATAGAAAACGGCTAAAAAGGGGTACTTTAGAACAACATCCTCCTACAAATATCATCCTACAACATCGAGACACGTATCATTCTATTCGTAAAGATCATACCTATAGACTCTGTGATCAGTTTTTTCATTTTCCCCTTAGGTTTTTTTATGCGCGTTTTATCCCATTTTTCCCCCCTCCCCCCCCTTCTCCCCCATATAAAAAACGAACCAGACTGAAATTCAAAAAAGTGATCACAGAGTCTATAGGTATGGTCTTTACGAATCGAATGGTATATGTTTCTTTGCTGTAGCTTGAAAACTGTAGGAGGAGATAGGTTTTCCGTGACAGTAAGTTGAACTTTTCAAACTTTTCAGGATGGCGCGACAAAGTCCCGTGCGCCTCGAAATAGGCAATAAATGTAGCATGGATACCAAACTACAGGCTTCTGTAGCTTAATCCACTCAAGGAGCTTAATCCACTCCTCTACGTACAATGTTAGGAGGGTAACTGAGCTCAGATGCCAGATACACCAAGATATGTAGTCTTGCCGCTGTAATTTTCTTAGGTCTATTTAGTGAAGGAACTCCACCCCCCGCCCCCAATTAAAGCCCAGCCGTCTGCGTCAATATTGCCGTACATGGATCACAGTAGTATCGTTGGAAAGCTCAGAATGTCAGCTTTAAGATGAGACTAAGCATGTAACTGCAGCATAACTCAAGTAGAAACTATATTCAAAGATTTCAGCAGCTAATTACTTTATATCTAATTACTTAAAGAACTCTCTCACCCGCTTCCCTTTAAAGAGACGTCATGAACGTAAATATTGGCGTACAGCGATGGCAGCGGTACCATTGGAAAGAGCAGAATTCCAGCTTCCAGATGAGCACAAAAACCGAAAAACGCCAAAATTGAAAATTTTAGGGTAGTGGGTCCCCTTAAATCTTATTGCAACATTGGAATACTATTACTTTAATGCAGAATTGTAAAATTTATAAGTTGTTTCTTGCTTCTACAATTATTTTTGGCCGGGTTTATTCGTCGGTATTACGTCGATGAGCCATGTATTGGAACTGCTACCAAGCATTGTTTTGAAACTTGGTTCTTGTCTAAGTTTCGGTGAATCCTTAGCCCTTTCGATCCTTTTGTATTTTGTTTTTCGGATCAAGTTCTAAATACAAGTTCATTCGTTTTACGGTTATGTATTAAGCCTAACACTTGAGACTTCGTCCATTGTGCGTGATTAATGATTTGAGAAATTTTAAATAATTTAGAATTTCCGCTTCGCTGGTGTAGTTCTTATATTCCAAATTCCAAGCAGATCCGTCCATGCACAAAACTTTTAGCGCGACCTCCCTTTTCAGCGGAAGGAAAGAGTTAATTACACTTGTATGGAATAATGTAAAGAAAACTATTCACTTAAACTGAATTTATTGAAGCGAATTTGTGTCGATTAAACACAAAAAATGGAACAAAGATGATAGGTGCGAGCTGCTGCCCGGTGGAAGTCCTCTGAATCGGGAGCAGGAGCTTCACCTGGCTAGTGTAAACCAGCCAGGTAGCACAGGGAAACTGACACGCTAAGCTCCGTGCAGCCCATCCCGTCAAAATAAATGCCAACTGATTTTAATGAACGAAAGCCAAAAGAAAAAATTGGAACAAGCTGAATGTTAGGGTTCTAAATATTAAATCTTAAATTTACGAACCTGGCAGCTATGCTCTTTAAATTTAAATGATAATCTTAGAATAAGAGATTTATACAACAAATTTGGCTTTCTAAGGTATATAGCATATACCAGTTGTAAGACAAGACGGGTTTTATTATTTGGGTTGAGAGTAATGAAGGGGAAACGGTTATCCATAATGGAAACCGGCCGGGGCTACAAGTCGCCACAACACCCTGAGCTTAAGTGACGGACAACCAACCTGCAGCACCCGGTCCTCTCCACAGCTCTCGCAGAGATCCGTCCTCCGTAAGAAGACGAGCTGATGCCGAAGTCCCCAGGTCATCCCAACACCTCGAGGCCGCCACCTCAGACGAGACGCACGCTAAAGGTCTCACTCCATAACGTAGACGTGGAGGACAAAGCTTGAAGGTGTGGCGTCGTTGGCAGTCGTAATGGATCTGTCTGCTGGGCTGTTTCTGAATCGGACTAGAGGTTTGAATTTAGCCTCAATCTTCAAAGTTGGATTCGAAGAAATGCGGAAGGTTGCCGACACTATTGCAAAAAATGTTGGTCGGCAAAAATGTTACAACTAACTCAAACCCAAATAATAAACGTCCAACTGGAAATATCTTAGTCAAGATAATTTTATACAGTCCAAAAATTTCAAAGCAGATCCAAATTTCAAGCAGATTTGTTATGATTTGTTCGGCTGCATAAAAATTGCGTTTATTTGTTTTAATTGAAAACGAAATAATGCAAACTTATGAAATTGTTCCTATCGCAGGTCAATGGTGATACATATATACTTCCCGTTTCAAGCAGATCCGTTCAGTTTTGAAGGACTTATGCATGAGTAGTTCGGTTGAGCGAAAAGTAAGGTTTTGCGTTTCAGTCCACAAACGAGTTCGCACGCGAGTTAGAGAATAAAATAGAATAGAATAGAAGTTTCGGCATTGAAGAAATACGCCCATGGCCTGTTGCCGATTCTTGTACTTTTCGTGACTTGATTACACAAGGGATCAGGCCTTTGCAACCCGAAGTCGGAACCGAAGTGTCGATTCCATAACTACATAAGAGTTCAGCTCTCATGAGGCTTACAGTTATTGAAGTTCATATTGCCTTGACGGGGATATGAATGTTAAAATCAATATACATGACGCAAATATTACTTCAAATGTGACTGGATCTTAGATGAAAATAGAAATTTCCAGAAACAGTCCAAAGTTTTTTTAACAATATTTTAACAATGACGCAACCGTTTTTATATCCACATCCTTTATAGAAACTAATTGAATGAGATACTATGTAAAAATGTCAATGGCGAGATCAGGATTCATTTAATTTAAAAATTTAACAATTTGCTGTGGCTGAGCTACGACCGGCCCAGCAGTACACGCAGATAATTCACTCTTTCAACAAGTTCGCCCAAGTTTCACGGGCATTTCAGCCTTCAAAATTTATGAAAGAATAATATGATTAAAGAATAATAACACCAGGACAAGATGGCGCCGACATAAGTCCATGTATACTGATGACATAGCGTCATTCGAGGTATAACTAATGTAGACATGAGTTGGTGATGCACAGAAAATAGTCCCACTTTGAAAACATTTCGTCTCTCACATGAAATATATATTTCTATTGTCGACATTTATAGTAACTACGGATGTTTCATTCCAAAATTAATTATCGCTCTCAAGTCTTTGTTTATTTTGATTTAAATATACCCGATTCACACAGTATATATTATTTTGTGAGGGCGCCTATCATATTTTTTCCTGGAATTTATATAATTTGTTCCACTTTACTGAACTTTCCCTTATGTTAATCACACCGATGGAGCCAAAATCTTAACAAAACTAATAACGGAAAGTCTAAATTCGGAAAATGTTCTCGAGGCTGTTATTCTTCACAGTGCAAGCCTCTCATAATTCTTTAAAATAGCATCTCACAACAAAACAATTAACATGGAAATTAAAATTAATATAGTCGCCATTAACATAGAACATGAATAATGAGGAAAATTTATCACAAAACATTGGTTCAGTTGACTACATGAAAATGTATTTTTCTCTCCCAGATATTTCGGATAAAAAATTAGTAGCAGCTAAATTTTCATAGAAATAAGTACAATGCATGGTATTTATATAGCCTTGCCTGTTGAATTGAAGAAATCAGGTCGGGATTTGTAGCTAGGTTCGGCTGATAGTTGCTATGGATATTCACTGCTGGATTAAACCTTTGATTGTCAGTTGAGGACCTGCCTATCGATTGACGTTGCGTTTTCGTCTACAAGGCTAAAAAGTAATCATGCTTTAGAACTGAAAACGTACAGTGCGTCTGGAACTTTTTCTTGGTTATGAGTCATAGACTTGTCCACGCTCTTATCAAAGTGAAAGTTCCTATCAGTAATTGTACCAGAAGCGCGAATATCTGATCCCATGTGTTAACATGGGAACAGATATTCGCGCATAAAACAAAAAATCTTCGTTTATTATTAAGTAATATGGTTCTTAACATATAATGAGAAAGTTTCCCGCTATTTAATCTCGCACCAGTATCTTAGTGCTCCTTGTCTCTAGCAAATTAAAAATTGGTTAAAGTGTTCACACACTGTATCAATACATGTCGTACGTTCTCCATCATCAGTTTTTTATTGGTGGCAAGAGAATGCATTTTATTCCCTTACTCGACAATAACTTGAATTTGATCATTCCATTTATGGGAATGAGTTTACAAAATGTTTATTGAAGGAAGGCCTATTCAAACTTACACATGGAACGATCATTTACCTGCCTTTACTCCTCTATTCTTCTCAAGAGGTCATACGCGCAGATTTCAACGAATTAACAATTTGCTGTGGCTGAGCTGCGACTGGCACAGTAGCACACGCAAATAATTCAATCTTTCAATATTTTCGCTAAAGTTTTACGGGCGCTGCAGCCTCAAAAATTACTTAAACTTCACATATTTCAGAACTATATAAATACTAGTACATGAGTAGCGCTGACATAGGTCCATGGATACTGATGACATAGCGTCATTTCAGGTATAACTAATGTAGACACGAGTCGGTTTTGCACAGAAAATAGTACCACTCTGAAAAAATTTCGTCTCTCACATGAAATATATATTTCCATTGTCGATATTTATCGTAACTACTGATGTTTCATTCTAAAATTAATTATCGCTCGCAGGGCTTCGTTTATTTTGAATTAATTATACCCAATTCACGCAGTATATATTATTTTTTGCGGGGCTCCTATCAAATTTGTCATGGAATTTATAAAATTTGTTTCACTTTACTGAACATTCCTCTTATGGTAATCACACCGATGGAGCCCTAATCTTAACAAAACTAATAACGGAAAGTCTAAATTTGGAAATTGTTCTCGATGTTGTTATTCTTCACAGTGCAAGCCTCTCATCATTCTTAAAAATAGCGTTTCTCAAGAAAACAATTAACATAGAAATTAAAATTAACATAGTCGTAAATAACATAGAACATAAATAATGAGGAAAATTTATCACAAAACATTGGTTCAGTTGACTACATGAAAATGTATTCTTTTTATACCCATATGCATTAAATAGCACAACATTGTTGGACCGAATTTGACACATATGCCAGTTTACTGAACAATACTGGGAACCCAGCACATAGAAAATGATTGTATGGCTAACGCTAACTAAACTATACTACTCCGCAGTCGTCAGAATCAATACTATCTGAACAGACTTAAAAGATCATTGTATGTTCTGAAGCATCAATTCCAGTGAATTAGTGGAGAAATTGGCACCTGACTTCAGTGACTTGTACATGACCTCTTGTACGAGTGTCTTCGTTGCTGTTGCATTTCTTCTAACCCTCAACTGTCACAGTCTTATTTAGTTGTTATGCTAACGTTGACTCTTATTACCAGCTTGGCTACCACGTCACTTGAGACCTCCCGTCCATTGTGGGTGATTAATGATTTGAGAAATTTTAAATAATTTGGACGCTCTTGATGATAAAGTCAGAGCCGACAGAGCTCGTCAGCTGTTGTTGAATCATGTGCTCAAAAAGTTATGTTGGTTTGGGAAATCAGTATTGCGAAATCAGTATTATCAGTATTATTACTTACACGACATCAACTTTTTCAATCACATGTTCCGCCCACTCAGAAGTGAGACTGAAGGGGCAGTTCAGTCGCCGGATGAAATATTTCATGGCGCAATTAAAATACACATGATAGCAATTAAACGCGTTATATGCCAACCTCTGCGTCATCCAGGATATCTATCTCCCTTAAAAAACTTTTACATCTGCAATCCTGGAACTTCTCCCATTGAACAACTTGGACATCTTCAGTTTAGTAAAAAAATGATTGCCAACAATTCCACGCTTTGATTAAAAAAAGTTAATAGTTCATGTTGTATATGAAGAGTTATAAAATCGGCTGCGAGTATTAAAAGATGAAGAACTGATGACTATACTTTATATTATAGTCTTATAGAAATTGTTTACAATGTAAATAACTTTAAAGATATTCAGAAGTTAAATTCATATATTAACAGAACAAAGGTTATTGTATGTATTTGATGTCAAAATTTTACAGTCACGAGTTATTATAAAATTAAATGAATTCTAATCTCGCCAATTGACATTTTCAAATAGTATCTCATCGGATGGTTTTCTATAAGAAATATGGATATAAAATAAAAAACTGTTGATATATTAACTATATTGTTGAAAATCTGGGACTGGTTCTGGAAATTCCTATTCGCATCTAAGATCCAGTCACATTAGTAGTTACATGTATATGCTATTTGCTGCATGTATATTGCTTCTATCATTCATACCAAAGTCAAGACTACACGAAATTTCATAACTGCAAGCCTCATGCAAGATAAAATTCTTATTTATAGAATCGACCCTTTTCTAACTCGCCTGCGAACTTGTCTGCGGACTGAAACGCAAAACTTAACTTTCCACTCAACCGAACTACTCATAAGACCTTCAAAACTGAACATATCTGCTTGAAATTTGAAAAATTGGTATGTATCTTCGTTGTTCCTCTATAGGAACAATTTCAGATTTTTTCCTTATTTTATTTCCAATTCAAACGTAAAACGCAATGTTTCGGCAACCGAACAACTCGTAAGTCCTTCCAACCTGAACGGATCTGCTTGAAATGCTACAGAAAAGAAGACACTCTTACAATTGGTCAACTACAATTCAGGTGCCATTTCCTCCACTTATTCTCTAGTAGAATTAATGCTTCATGATATAAAATAATCTATTTGTGTCTGTTTCAGTTAGTATTAATATTGACGACTGTAAAGTTTGAACGCCATATGGTTAGTATAGTTTAGTTTGTCATACAATTGTTTTCTGATACAATAAGTTCCATTGTGGTGTTCAGTAGCTTGGAATATGTCTCGAATTTTATGCCCTGCAAATAGAAGTAGTATAGAAAGCCAAAATAAGATTTCTGTTTTTAAACTTAGAACCGTGAATGAGATGGTAGGTTTGAGAGTTATTAGCGAGAGGCGTTCCTCGGCGATAGTGACGGATGGCACAGGTTATAATTTAGAGTGAAGGTATTTATTAACAGAAATATTGATAATAAACTTGTTCACTTTCCCGGTGTTCCTGAACTCGCTTGCGACACTGCATATGTAGCAATGAATGAACGATACACTCCACCATTGTTGAATGTAACAACAATCGTTTGCGAATAGTTTAAGCAGAACTGTTCAAAAAGTCAACATATCTTAGGGACCGAATTCATCTTATTACAACCACAGAAACAAAGCCCTCAGGAGCGTGAAATTAAAATCTTCTGACTATCGAAACAAACATTTGTACTAAGTTTTATCACGGAGCATATTAGAGTGAGTTTTGATTTCTTTGAGAATTGTTTGCCTTAAATATAAACGTGTTAAATTGTTAGATCTTAACGATTCCATTGATCATTATGATTCTCAAAAAATCGTGCTAAAATAGACGTTTATTTTCTATCTCCGTTAATTTTATCATAAGAGCTGGATTTCACTCCAAGCTGGCACGAAAAATACATATGGGTTTTCAATGGCTATATTGCATGGGTGTTCATGCATGCGGCCGGATGTTCATTTCACAACATTTGAATTATGGACGCTATTTTTTGTACTCTGCGTCCTAATTAGGTATATGAGCGATGAATTATTTTAATGCATGTAGACAGCTGGTCAATTTACATGCAGTTTTGTTGTCACACTGAGGATTTACATGGAACGATAGAAGGAAAAAATATTTGAAAAATATGATGTCGTATAAGTATAAATGTATAATGCTGATTTACTAAAACAAAATAACAATCTGAGCCCATGATTCAACAACAGGTACGAAATTTGTAACTGCGGGCACTACCAAACTTCACCTGCTGAGCTCACATGCATCATGTCGGCAATTTTGTTTAAATGCCACACCGCGTTCTTGTGCAACAATATGGCCGGCAAGTTAGGTGCCAATTTCTCACTAAGTCACTATAATTAACTCTTTAATGTATAAAAATATTTATTATGTCTCTATTCTATTTAGTTTTGATAATTAATATAACCGCTGACTAAGTATATTGAATGCCGTGAATAAGAATAGATTATTTTTGCATGCAATCGTTTTCTATTACAAACTTTAACTGTGTAGTTAACTTAGTAGTCTCGGGTCGGCTTCGAATTTCTTATAAATCATTGTATTCCATAATGAAAACTTGTCCAACTAGAATGTTATGAAGACAGTAATCTCAAGGAGACGGTGGGGCTGGGAGATTTTCTCATGTTGAAGGCACGTGAAGTAATGTCAAGAGTGACTAAAGACGATGAATGTCAATGAAGAGAGTGGGAGAGAACTTGTCAAATAGAAATGCTGATTACAAACATATACTTTCACAGTGTACTTGAACTCACTTGCTACTTCGAATCACATTTGAATAGTTTAAGGAGAAAGGTTTAAATTGTCTTTATCTTAGAGACACAATTTATCTTATCATAAGACACAATGCTTTGGATTCAGCTCAAACAAGACGACTAGGAATTTTCCTTATGAAAGATTTAGATCTTTGTGAATAAATTAAATGGCGAAAAAGTATACTACCGCTTCAACAATACTCCCACCGAAAGTCATGAATAAACACAACCAACAAGGTGGAATATCTCAATTATGACAAATTTCTCAAATCAGACTTGTTCATCACTCACAGGCACAGACACATGTCCGAATTTTCCCCTTAAGCCTCTGTAACGCCTGACATGAGTAACCGAAGCAATATTGACACAAGCCTACTTCCCAAAAAGGATACGTTCTAGTGTGCGGCAAAACAACTTGCACTGATGGTTGCTGCCACGTACGACAACTTTAAAATGTTTCTGTGCATCACGGACTCGAGTCTACATTAGTTATACGTGAAATGACGCTATGTCATCAGTATCCATGGACCTATGTCAGCGCACTCACATATATTAATATTAGTTTTAAAATAAATGTGTATTTTAAGAAAAATTTGGGGGCTGAAACGCCCGTAAAACTTGAGCGAAATTGTTGTAAGATTGAATTACTTGCGTGTACTACTGCGCCGGTCGCAGCTCAGCCACAGCAAATTGTTAATTCGTTGAAATCTACGCGTATGCGACAACCTCTTGAGAAGAATATAGGAGTAAAGGCAGGTAAATGATCGTTCCATGTGTAAGTTTGAATAAGGCCTTCCTTCAATAAACATTTTGTAAACTCATTCCCATAAATGGAATGATCAAATTTAAGTTATTGTCGAGTAAGGGAATAAAATGCATTCTCTTGCCACCAATAAAAAACTGATGATGGAGAACGTACGACATGTATTGATACAGTGTGTGAACACTTTAACCAATTTTTAATTTGCTAGAGACAAGGAGCACTAAGTTACTGGTGCGAGATTAAATAGCGAGAAACTTTCTCATTATTTGTTAAGAACCACATTACTTAATAATAAATGAAGATTTTTTGTTTTGTGAGCGACTACCTGTTCCCATGTTAACACATGGGATCAGATATTCGCGCTTCTGGTACAATTACTGATAAGAACTTTCACTTTGATAAGAGCGTGGACAAGTCTATGACTCATAACCAAGAAAAAGTTCCAGACGTACTGTACGTTTTCAGTTCTAAAGCATGATTACTTTTTAGCCTTGTAGGCGAAAACGTACCGTCAATCGATAGGCAGGTCCTCAACTGACAATCAAACGTTTAATCCAGCAGTGAATATCCATAGCAACTATCAGCCGAACCTAGCTACAAATCCCGACCTGATTTCTTCTATTTCAACAGGCAAGCCTATAAAAATACCGTGCATTGTACTTATATCTGTAAAAATTTAGCTGCTACTAATTTTTTCCCGAAATATCTGGGAGAGAAAAATACATTTTTACGTAGTCAACTGAACCCATTTTTTGTGATAAATTTTCCTCAATATTTATGTTCTATGTTTATTACGACTATGTTAATTTTAATTTCCATGTTAATTGTTTTCTTGTGATATGCTATTTTTAAGAATGATGAGAGGCTTGCACTGTGAAGAATAACAGCCTCGAGAAAATTTTCCATATATAGACTTTCCGTTATTAGTTTTGTTAAGATTAGGGCTCCTTCGGTGTGATTAACATAAGGGAAAGTTCAGTAAAGTGGAACAAATTTTATAAATTCCAGGAAAAAATATGATAGAAGCCCCTCACAAAATAATATATACTGTGTGAATCGGGTATATTTAATTCAAAATAAACAAAGACCTGAGAGCGATAATTAATTTTGGAATGAAAACTCAGTAGTTACGATAAATGTCGAAAATAGAAATATATATTTCATGTGAGAGACGAAATGTTTTTAAAGTGGGACTATTTTCTGTGCATTACCGACTCATGTCTACATAAGTTATACCTAAAATAACGCTATGTCATCAGTATCCGTGCACCTATGTCGGTGCCTTCTCGTCCTATTTACAAATATTTCATTTTCTTTCTCGTACTTATCTGAAAAAAATTTTGGAGGCTGAAATGCCCATGAAACTTGAGCGAACATGTTGAAAGATTGAATTACTTGCGTGTACTGCTGGGCCGGTCGCAGCTCAGCTACAGCAAATTGTTAAATTTTTAAATTAAATGTATCCTGATCTCGCCATTGACATTTTTACATAGTATCTCATTCAATTAGTTTCTATAAAGGATGTGGATATATAAAACGGTTGCGCCATTAACTATATTGTTTAAAAACTTTGGACTGTTTCTGGAGATTTCTATTGTCATCTAAGATCCAGTCACATATGAAGTTATATTTGCGTCATGTATATTGATTTTAACATTCATATCCCCGTCAAGGCCATATGAACTTCAATAACTGTAAGCCTCATGAGAGCTGAACTCTTAGTTATGGAATCGACGCTTCGGATCCAACTTCGGGTTGCAAAGGCCGGATCCCTTGTGGAATCAAGTCACGAAAAGTACAAGAATCGGCAACAGGCCATGGGCATATTTCTTCAATGCCGACACTTCTATTCTATTCTATTTTATTCTCTAACTCGCTTGCCAACTCGTCTGCAGCGTGAAACGTAAAACTTAACTTTTCGCTGAACCGAACTACTCAATAGTACATCAAAACTGAACGGATCTGCTTGACATTTGCAATTTAGTTATATAATATCATAGCCCTACGAAAGGAACAATATACGATTTTTGCATTATTAGGTTTTCAATTAAAACGAATAAACGCAAAGTTTAGGCGACCGAACAACTCATAAGTCCATCAACACTGAACGAATCTGTTTGAAATTTGGAATATAAGAACAACACTAATGAAGCGGAAGGTCTAAATTATTGAAAATTTCTCAAATCATTATTCACCCACAATGGACGGAAGGTCTCAGGTGGCGGGCTAGCGAAGCTGGCAAGAAAAGAGTCGACGTTAACAACTAAAGAGACTAAAATCACTAAATGATAATTTAAAGATAGGAAAAATGCTACAACAACGAAGACTCTCGTACAGAGGTCAGGTAGAAGTCAGGTGTCAATTTCTCCACCAATTCGCTAGAATTAATACTTCTGAACATAATATGAAATATTTGTATCTGTTTCAGTTAGGTATTGATAGTGACAATTGTGGGGTTTGAACGTCATGAAGTCGTAAATTTTAGTCCACCATATGATCGTTTTCTGATACAATGAGTTCTATTTTGGTGTTCAGTAGTCAGGGTATCATGTCAGATTCTCTTGTTAAAGTTAGTGATAGGGTAATTAATAAAATCTCGTTAAAATTCAAGTATTGGCCAC